>NC_140700.1:1567500-1667500 GCF_054131305.1 Coturnix japonica
ACACAGATATAGGTACATCTCATACATAGTCAGTGATTTCTCGGAATTCTGATACATATTCAATAGTTGTTCAGCATGCAGACCCCCTCTTGTTCTTATCAGGGGGATGCAACTCCTCTTCTGGTATTTACAACATCTGTTCTCCTCCTTGCCTGATGACTTCCGTGAGGTCTCACTCCTTATCTGCATCCTTCCTGCTCTCCCAGGCCCCTTGTTTCCCTGTGCGGAAGGGAGAGAATAGTGTTGTGAAGGAATCCCTGGCTTTAATTGCATCCTGCGACCTTGTGGCTGAAGGGATGCTCAGTAGCAGTTGCTTTGTCCTGTGTTCATTTGCAGATTTGACTAGAGGAGTTGATCCAGCTTCCTCTCTGAGATCTGGAACTGAAACTCTGTCGGATCGCGCAGGTACGTCATAGCTTTGAAATTCTTTAGAGAGCTTTTGCTGCCCATTTCAGTGCCATTTCATGGCACAGTCCCCTGTACGCTCTGCTACTCAGTTGATGCTGTAGTGTGTGACTGAAACTTTTCATGGGTCTTTGGTTGCAGAAGTGCCCCCAGTGTGGGCCTTGCCCGGTCATCGGTTTCCTCCTGTGCTGGAGCCCAGCTGGAATCCCAGCAGTGAGTACTCTGTCTTCACTGACTTGTCTGACTCGCCGCTGATCTTCAAAACTTCATGCACGTGATATTTAACTTCATACATTCTGTTAAGGTCCGGAAAGAGAAGAGGATGAATACAAACGAGGAAAATACTCTCAGGGCTCATCCCGTCTCCTGAAGCGACTGCTGAAGGAAATGGAGAAGGCAGAGCGTGGTGGGTATACTTCAGTCTGTTCACTGTGGGACCTGGGAAGCTGAGGTGTGATATGCAGGTGTGGGCAGGCTGTAGCCTGCACAGCAGGAAGGAATGGGTCAGAGCCGTGCTGCAGCCGTGTTCCATGTATCACCTTGCAGGTGCTGTCAAGCACCAGAGCTGGTCTGCTGCCAGATGGTCTGCATCCAGCCAAGACCCAGAGGCAGCTGCTCCCCCAGCACAACCATTACTTGTCAGAGCTGCTTTGTGCAGTCGTTGGCACCCAGATGGCAGCAAGTGGCAAGCGCTGTGCTTCTGTTCATCCAAAGCCCTCCGTGCAGCTGAGCAAGTTCAAGGCAGGAGGAGCATCCCGAGCAGGGTTGGCTGCCTTTGCTAATGCTGGAAATGAGGTGGAGATGCTAATTCTGAAGGCTTGGACTGTGTGTTAGAGCTTGGATTTCAGCCTGCAGCTACCTGGCTGTGATGGGCTGGTGACAGCACAGAATGTGAGGGCCTTGCACAGGAGCTGATTCCTCAAGAGGTGTGAGGGAGTCAGCATTGTCCAATAGCTGGGAGGGCCCAAATGCCTTTGGGTAACAGAGGGGCTCACAGTGTACTTGGGGGTGGGGGGCCTGGACTTTACCTGAGCTCGGGATTGGAGAAGCTCAGTTTTTGATGAGGGCACGTGACATCCCACTCCTACTGCCCTGCTTTCTTTCTAAAGGAACGGACCAACAAAGTGAGCGGGATGCACTCCAGGAAGGTGGATATCCCACACTGCCGGTCCCGGATGCACTCCAGGAAGGTGGATATCCCACACTGCCCATCCCGGACAGAGGAATGCAGGCAGCACCAACCAGCATGCCAGGTAATTTCTGTCCCATGATCATACGGTGTCACAAACCAGAGTCACTGCGTGCCTGCAGGCTCTTGCTGCCAGCTCTTGCACACCAGGTCAGCAGCCAGACCTGAGCGTGTGAGCATAGAGCACATGTAAAAGAAGCAGGAGTGTTTCTCCCCTGGGCTGGCTCTGGCTGTGCCCTGTGCTGGCTGAAGCCTGACCTTCAGCCTGGGGGGCGTCCCACAGGAGAGCTCAGGACACGCATGCCGGGAAAAGCATGAGGGATTCTGCTCTGTAGCTCTCCCCACAGACCAAGCCCAGACCCCAGAGTACAGCCCCAGCTCTCGGCCCAGAGGAGGACACGGGTAGTGCCTGTGCAGCCTCTTCGTACCCAACGAGAGGTGGAAGCAATCCTTCTTGTCCTCTGGTGCTTCGGCACCAGAGACGGAGGCACCCACTGACAAAATGACCTCTTGGGTCCATGAAGCACACTGAGAGATTATCTGTAGCGCAGCTGAAGGTAACGTGGGACATTGTCTCATTTCTTCCAGGGATGAACACAGGCAAAAGCACAGAGGCTGCTGCTCACAGATCTGTGCGGAAGCGCCGCATTCCGGTGACGGTCTCAGCGATGCTGCTGCCTGCGCTGGTGCTGGCCGTTGGTACTGTGATATGGGTGCTCAAAAACTACCTGTGAGTTGGCCTTTCCCCAGAACACCTTATTGCTGCATTTGGCAATGAAGCATTTGTGGTGCCAGGATCCTGGACGGCCAAATCAGCCGCTGGCAGTACACTGCCAGGACTCAGGTTGCAAAGTCTTTCAAGTTTCCCCTTATTTCCTGTCAGTGAGTAGTGCTTTCTGAAACTCATTCTCACAGAGCGCGCAAGAGGGAAAAGAGAGCAGCAGAAGCAGCAGATGGAGCTGGGGAAGGCAACGAGACAGACTCTGACCCAGTCAAACAAGAGTCTCCGTAATAGCTCCAGTCCGTTCCATTCTGCCATTGAAGAGGCCAGAAGTCTTCAAGGTCATCTGGAAGACCTGGAGCTTGAACTCAAAGCCATGAAAGAGATCCTTGGGAACAGTCCTGAGTGCTGCCTTCTGTCAGAGGATGGCCCTGAATGTGAGAGCAGAGCTTTTGTCCTTCATCCTGCATTCTCCAGGACAGGTATCACCAGCAGTTTGAAGATTCTTAGCTCGACACAGCTACATTCCTGTTGAGGGTCCTAATGAGGACCCAGAAAACGAGCTTCCTCTGACTGCCGGACAATGCGTAATGTCTTTGGAGATGTGGGTGAGAATGGCTGGTTTCAGGGAGAGCTGACAGATGGCACAAGAGGACTGGTCCCTTCCAATTTGGTTGCGGAGCTTTCAGATGATGAACTGGATACACCTGGAGATCCTGTCAGAATTCCTGCATTGCTCCATCTGCAAGACTACCATTGTTCCACTCAATGGAACAACTCGATGTTGAGCAGAATGTGGTTGAGCTCCTTCGGGAACTCTCTGAGGCGACTGACAGTGGAACTGCATAGCTTTATTGTATATGAAAAACAACCAAACAACTGTCCCCTCCCTCTCCCTTCCCCTCGCACCCCCCTACCCCCCCCCCCCCCCCAAAAAAAAGACAAAAAACCCCCCAAAAAAACCTAAAAAAACAACAAAAACCAACCCACCCTCAATAAAACAAAAAACCAAAACCAATTAAAATCTCAACGCTGTTCTTTTTCTGGGATACACTGAGGTGACGCTTCTTCTAGCTTAGACTTTGCAATGAGTTTGTGTCACGGAGTTCTCTCTAGAGCTCACTGGGTGACAGCGGGAACAAACCCAGGGAGAGAAGGAACAAAGAACCTCCCCTCTCTAACAGCGCGGTGCGGGGGCAATAAAGAACTGGGGGGGGGGGGTTGGCACTCACCTCTCATCGGGGTACCATCCCGTTCTCTGCAAGCCACGATGTTGTGGGAAGCTGTGGAGGAACTGCTCAAATGTATTCTCTCTAAGAGAGGGGAGCAGGTATCTCCTAAATGCATATCCGAGCTGGTAAAATGGGCTCATATGAATGGACACCTTCAGGAGGTGGCACTGATGTTCACTGTAGCCGAATGGCGAGAAATAGTCGACCATATGTGGGACTTTGTTATCTCCAAAAATAAGGAATACAAAATAAATACATTGAAGAATATGCAAGCCGAGTGGGAGATTGCTGCTGCTGTGGTACAAGCTCTATCCGGACCTAGTGCTCAGTCAAGGTCAGAACTTGACTCCCTGTTACCAGCAGTTTCGTACTCCGTTTGCTCATCAGCCTCACTAGTCAGGGCTGCCGCAGAAGCCCCGAATAATCCCCCGTCCTCGACCTCTTCAACGTCTCTGGCAGATCCGGTTTTGACTGGTGAGGAAGGTGCGGTGGGGGGGGGCTGAGGGGTGTGCAGAGCAGCAAGAAGCTCCTGAGAGTGAAAGCGACTCGGATAATGGTGGGAATGAGAAAGCATTGGAGGAACATAATAAAACATTAACTGAGGAGCTGCAGGACTTAGAACTGCATACGAAGGAGGCATCAGTCTCTTCGAGCGTTTCACCGATGTCTTTACAGCCCCTGTCTATGCGATTCCCCCCCACACGTAGCGATCCTCCACCTTTGCGTTGGTCTGGAGTCATTAGAGACATGATATTGGAGGGACCGTGTCAAGCTGTGTTTCAGCTCGCTTGCCCGCTGATAGAAGATCAGCAGGGAGCTGCTCGGTGGGAAGTGCATCATTGGAAATTGTTACAGCAGGCTGGTAAGACTGTGACTGACTATGGGATACGATCTGAAGCTTCTAAGCAAATCATTCAATGGATTTTCACTGAGGATACTCATATGACACTAGACACTTCTAATCTTGTGCGGTTGTTACTAACACCACCAGAATACGTTGTTGGTCTCATCTCAAGGCAGAAAATAGCATCCAGCCTTTATAGTAACTGTGTTTGTGTGTTTCTTTCCTAGTGGAATTGCTTTGTAACTTGCGGTGTTATAAATAATATTAGTAATGGTTTGACATAGTGTGTGATTTTCTGTGTTACCAATGCAGTCTCAAGAATTAGAATTTTAGGCATTATCCATAGATCAAATGCGTGTTAAAGAAAGGATTTGATGTAATCAGTGCTGTAATCTATGGGAATAGCTCTTTTAGTATGTTAGTACTGCTCACTCATGATGTTATTAGCCTATTAATTAGCTTTTCTTAATTTGCAAAGACAAAACCTGGAAAGGAATCCCAGGCAAAGGGATGACCCTGTATTGTAGAATGGATACGTCTCTTACACCCAACTAATTGGGATTTTAAAAATATGACCATGCATCACTTGAGACAAAAGTGCATACTAATAGAACTAAATTTGATAGTTTATTCTGTTTTCCAGGCAGCTGTTCCACTTGGGCTCTGTATCACGCACTGGCCATGCGGATATGGTGTACAACTGGAAGAAATCCTTCAGACCCTGAATGCAGGAGAGAATCTGTGATGGGTGAGAGAGGAAAGGTGCACTTTGAAGCAGGGAAGGCCCTGCTGGCACCGCCTGTCGCAACCACCACCAACACGGTTTGCTGTTTCTCAAGGGTCAATAAGTAATAATGCCCCTAGTGATACTCCAGCACATTTGTCCTCTAAAACTGGTTCTATCTGACATGCAACTTCATAAAGTTCAATTATCAATTATTAGCTCAAAGGCATGGTTATGAGCATCCTAAAAGCATTTGTTGCACAAATGTTAGTGGCCATTAAAAATCAATATATCAGAGTATATGAAAGTTGAAGACTTTTCCTAACTAGTGACATGTGAACACAATGGGACCCTCATGGATTTATTTCCAGGTTGCAGAAACTTAGGTTGCAGAGCAAACGTGTTTGTTCTTTTTAGTACGTTTAACAGTAATGTTGTTATGCTGTGTTTGACTTGTCTCTTTTTTCACTTCTAGAGTATTGTCAATCGAGGTCTTGATTGAGTTATAATGGTTATGTTATTAATATAAGTAGTGTTGTTATTCTATAGGCAGTAGCTTGCTAATTAATAAAAAAGGGGGGGTCGCCGCGCTCCGACCCCGCAGAGCTCCACTCCATGCGGTACTTTGAAATAGGGATGACGGAATCCGGCCCCGAGCAGCCCTGGTTCTTTGAAGTGGGGTACGTGGATGGCGAAATCTTCGTGCACTACAACAGCTCCGGTCAGAGGTACGTGCCCCGCACGGGGACAAGTACCAGTGCTGCGTGGAGCACGCCAGCCTGCCCCAACCCAGCCTCTACTCATGGGGTGAGTGAGGGGATGTGGGGCTGGGGGGCTCTGGGCTGCCCCTTCCCCTGCTGACAGCCCTGCCTTCCCCCAGAGCAGTCACAGTCCAGCCTGGTGCCCAACGTGGTGGGGGGGTGGTTGTCGCCGTTGTGGCCATTGCCATCATGGCTGGCGTTGGATTCATCATCTACAGACGCCATGCAGGTAAAAGTGGAGGGGTGTAGGAGGACAGTGGGGGCTGTGGGGGGATTTGAGGCTCCCTCAGGAGCCCTCAGCCTGGCTGTGATGTGAACCTGTGCTGATGCATCTCTCTGTCTGCAGGGAAGAAGGAGAAAGGCTACAACACGGCGCCCAGTGAGTGATGAGGGCAGCGCTGTCCCCCACCTCTGCCCAGTGCCAGGGCAGCATTGGGGTCCCCGCTTTCTCCCAGGGTTCCCCTTCCTGGTGCTCAAAGCTGCTCCATGCCCCACAGCAAGAACAGGGCTGGGGGTCATGGCTGTGAGAGTCCTTCCTTGTTTTCTGGCTCCAAGCTTGCTTCCTGAGGTGTTTCTTGTGAGAAGACTCTCAATGATTTATTGAAGTGGCAAGTAATGGGTGCTACCGTGTGACAATCAATATCACTTTTTGGGTATTTGAATATTTGAAAGCACCTTCCTTCAGAGCTGTTTGCCTCCAGAAGAGTGCTCAGGACTGTTTATGAGCGGAAGATCTGGCCTGGGACTAAATAGCTCCAGCTTGGTGTGGGAAATCTGGGTAATGAAGCCATCGTGCCCTGTGAAAAACAGGATGCGGATGGGTATCCCTGCTCCCTCTTATCTGCTGGCAAGGCTCAGAAGATGGGAACAAAGGAATTTCTGCTAAGATCCCAGAGCCGGAAGCTTCCATTCCAAGGAGTGCTAACTCAACTACTTTGGATTCGAGCTGTCACTCCAAAGAGAGCTGACTTGACCACTTTGGACATATAAATAAGTTGGTGCTACCATTGGAAATTGTCATCGTGGTCACCATTAACAGAACAACGCCTGACGACCCACCACGACTGAAGACCAATGACTGAACTACAAACCTCGATGGATCCATGGTGGTGAATATCTCCCTCTTGCTTCCTACAGAGACTCCTTGCTTCTATTTCATATTTTTACTGCATTCCCTTCCCCATCACCCTACACCATAATAGCGTCCGTCCTCCCCTTCCCCATCTCCCTGATAAAGTCTTGTAATAAACTGGTCGGACCAATGTTTGAACCGTTGTTTCTTAATCCCGCACCAGGTATACGTATATCAAAGAACCTTGCCTCCCTCCTACAAACTGGGCTGAGACAATGGCTCTTCTTACCTTACAGGCCAGGAAGGTGGAACCAGCAACTCGAGCACAGCTGCGGTGTGGGGCTGGGGGTTGGAAGGGGTCCCTGTGCTCCTTGTGCTCCTTGTGGTGCTGCACCAGGGCTGGGCTGGGACTCTGCAGGGAGCTGAGGGCTGGGATGTGAACGTGGCCCTATGGGACACCATCTCTTCTTCTTCACACAGGAAGTAACCAAACCGTCTGAGTGCTGTGCTTCAGCCTGCAAGGGGCCAACTGGCCACACGAGCATTTGGGGTCGGTGATGAACACAGCCCCATCCCCTCTACCTCTCACATCTCCCTCTGCTTCCTATGCTGTTATGCTTTTCCTGTGCTGCTTCTTGTGAAATAAAGTGTTGGGCTGTTCTGTGCTCAGCCTGCCTGCATTCTGCTCCGTGCTGTGCTCAGGGTTGGGGTGGATGAGGGGACCTCTCCTCATCCCTCCTCCCCCCACCCCACACTCTTTGCCCATTGCTCCATTTCACACTGCTGCTCTCCTCCTCCCCCTTGCACTCCCTGTGCTATCTGCACCGCTTTGGCATGAAGACGTGACTGGAAAGTTCATCTAGTATTGGGCTGAGCTGTGCTTCCCCCCCATAACCCACAGTGCTGCCACAGCCACATTCTGAGGGCAGACACCCAGCTTCCATAACCAACCATGCACTGAGGCTGAGCTGCCCACACCCCACATCCCAACCTGCTCCTCTACAAAACATCTCCGCTTTATTCCATACAAATCCCAGAGCATCCCACTCTTCCCATCCTGCAGCGGGGAGCGGAGACAGCCACAGCTCCCCATGTCCCATCGCATCCCACTCCAGCTGCCCTGTGGTCCTCAGTGCTGCAGCAGCCGGCTGTAGGGTCCACCGCGGGTCCTCAGTTCGGTGGGTGTCCCCATCTCAGCCATCGTGTCATGCTCCAGCACCACAACATGGTCTGCCTTCTACAGCATCCGGGGTTGATGGCTGATGAGCAGCATTGACTGGTCCCCCCTGTTGGGCATTGGGTAGGTTTGTGGCGTGGCATTAAGCTGGTACATTCGGTGTTACACACTGTGTGTGAGTCCCGTCTGATCCCATGTGCGGAGGCACGGTACTTTCACACAGCAGCCTTGATTTGTCGCCGGATCGGGAGGCGACAGCCTTCATGTCAGAAATGTGGACAAATGCTTCTGTTGTCTGAACCGTCTCTTGGCCCTCAGCACAATGATGCGCTGCCTTTCCAACCCTTCACAGCACTGCTAGGTACCAAGTGCTGTGCTTTAAGTCTGTTGTACGATGAGTGGCAGCAGAGACTTTCCAAGTGAAATGCTTCATGCTGTAGATAAACAACAACAACAAATACAGCTGGGTTAATGTGGTCATCTTCATGTGGCATATTAGTTGAAGCAAAAAAGAAAATCCCCATCCCTTCTTGCTGGTGCTCTTGGCCACCACCAGGAAGGGCTGAAAACCACTTCCAGGTCCTTTCCTTAGAGCCTTTGATGCAGAGGTTCCCCACAGATTCCATTCCAAGATCTCCCTAAGCCTCCCTGTTTCCTACAGCTGTAGGCACTGATCCTAAAATAGCTGGGCTCTGTTTCCAGCCTGTGGGACCCCAGGAGTTCCTCACACCATCTTCTGCAAAGCCAGAGCTGCCCACAGTCCCCCACAGCCACTCTTCCCACTACATACGTCAGGGTGCGGATGCAGCGCGCTGAGTCCCGGATGTCCCACACTTTGATGTTCGACATGACCACGGTGAACACCAACCCCGTGTGGCTGCAGTACTTGATGGAAACAACATTATTTGGGTGACCCTTGAGGGAAGCAATTTCCTGACCCATCACCAAGTTCCACATCTTACAGCTCCGGTCTGTAGGAAGAAGAACGTGACTGAGAGAGTTGGGCTGGGGAGTTCCTCCGTGGCGTGGAGGCACCGACTCCTTCCCAAGCGCTGCCTCCCACCACCCACAGCTCCACTCCAGGGCAATGGAGCCAACCTGCTCCAGCACCTGGACATCAGAAGGCAGGGACAGGGGAGCAGCCCAGAAGGAGCCATCCCCGCCATGCACCCCAATTCCCCACGCCAGCCTGGGGAGATCTATGAGACAAGCGCATAAAAAGCCAGCAGCCCCCACACCTGTTCTGTCCAACATATACCTTTTTAGGCAGTGAAAAGCAGTTCATCAGTGGCATCCAGGCAGAGCACGGGCTTGGTGTGTCCTTCTGCCACAGAGACGCACTGCAGTGGGGCTGTCCGGGCATTCTTGGTGCCACCCACTGGATTAATGATGCCCCCTGCATGGGAAAGAAAGAAGGTGGGGTAGGTATGTGGAAAGGCACAGCACTGCAAGGTCCTACAGGCATGGGAAAGCACGAGCTGCCTCACCCCCAAGCATCTTCCACTTCCTGGTAGGGCAATGGGTCCCTCCATCTGAACTCAGGCATATCTGAGCAATCATCTTCATGTTAAACCTTGGCATCTCCCCACTAGCAGCCCCTGCCTCACGGCTCTGCCCAGGTGACACAGAATGTGAGACGTGATGCTCACGGCCTCTGCTCTGAGCCAGGAAACTCAGCTCATTGGACCTCAGCTCAGTTGAGGACAAACTGCACTTTCTCCATCCTGAAGCTCTGCCAGGAACGTTTCATTAGACCAATTTCATGGCAGTTCCTTCAAGCTGCCAGCCAGCCTGTGGTTGGCAAAGTCTGGAAACAGAGCTGTACTCCTTTTAAAACCAAAAGGATGACAGGGGGCAGCACTGGCATTTGCACCCAGCACCCTGTCCCCGATGCTGGCTCAGAGGATCCATCCTCACCAAACCTTCTTCCAAGGGATGCCCTGCAGGCACCTCATCCCTCCGGCCACAGCATCTGCCAATCACTTCCACATCAGAGTGTTCAGAACACTGAGGTCCAGCAGCCCCACTGCTGCAGTCCTGAGCTATGTGGACACCAGCAGCTCTTTCCTGCTGGCATTCCAAGCGCTGCCTGGGGCTCTGAGCTATGCTAAATCTTTTCCTATGAGTAGGCAAAACAAGGCAGGAGGCTGGAGAAGGGCAGGCCCAGGGCTGCATGAGGTCTGCATTAGTCAGGAGGGTGAAGGTAAGCTCATTAATTCGGGTTTCGAAGTCACACGCGTGCGATCTCCTTCTCAATTAGCAGCTTTGCTCACACATTCAGCAGCTCTCCTCTGACCCCTAGTGTTGCTACTGGTCTCGAAGTGACACCGAGACCAAAGGGAAATCCCGGCTCCCCAGGGTGAGATGCGATCAGAGCAAACAGCTCAAGGTGACAAAGCACACACGCGTCTGGCGCCGTGTATCCAGTGGTTGCTGAGAGCAGAGCACCCAACAGCACCAGAGGTGCTCCTAAAGGGCAATGAGAAGGTTGTCCTTGCACTGGGACAAACTCAGGAGCACATTCAGCCCGAGGCTGAGCTCTGCACAGCAGTGACTTGGCTTCTGGGGCAGAGAACTCTGCTCACACAGGACCCAGCACTGCAGAGATACGGCCAGGAGTGGGGAACGCCTGCACATGTTTCCCTGGAAGATGCTTGCAAGAAAAACACACTGACAGTGCCCAGTGTTGCTCACCCCAGCATTACAGTCCTGCTGGAGAGCCAGGGATGCGACAGGACATGCTGACAAGAGATGGCACAGAGTGTGTGATGAGGACCTCAATTGCTTATTATGTGGATAACGCGGAGAGGTCTGGCTGACGGAGCTTCTCACTGTGTGAGTTGGTCAGCATTAGAGAAAGCCAGCATGGAGTTCTGTGAGCTTTTGCAGGGGACAAAGAGGCGCAGAAGCTGCTACCCGCCCTTGGTGCTCTTAGAAAGTTAACTGAATCGGCCAAGGAGGAGCGGGAGTTATGGCTAACCTGTTTCCTGCAGGGGTGAACCCCAGAGGTTTGAGACCAAATGAGGTTTGGCTGCTGGATGTCACAGACTTCCCAGAGTTTGGGTGTTTCCGTCACTTGCATGTCACAACTGACACATGCAGTGGTTTTCTCTGGGCTGTGGCACAATCTGGACAGACCGCCATGCATTACATAAAAGCGTTGTGCATGGCCATCGCTGTCATGGGTGCACCTCATGAGTTAAAGACTGACAATGACCCAGCATATAGAAATGCATGTTTTGGACGCTGGTGCACAGCTTGGGGCATTAAGCATATCTTCAGCATTCCCGGCAGCAGCACCTGCCAGGCTATTATGGAGTGTGCACATCAGACCTTGAAGGGGCGTCTTTGTGCGCTTAAAGAGAGGGGAGGGCTGGAGGGGCCTGAGCTGTGCCCACACGCTCTCCTCCTGCGTGAGAGAATCGGATGGGAGACCATCAGTTGACCGAATGGACACCAATAGGTAAGGTCCTGATCAGACCTGACGCAGGGCCATGGCTCCCAGACCCTATGCCACTCCTCGTCATGGGCAGGAAACACGTCTGTGTCAGGACCCCAAGTGGGCCCTGCTGGCTGCCGGCACGTTGGGTTAAGCCGGCACCAAATGACGAGCCATCCTGTGCACCGTGAGGATCCGAACATCTCAGCACCGGTTCTGGTCAACAACTCCTTGGTTAATGTCTCCAGTGCAGCCAGTGATTTGACGTCAGCACTGGGCAGCGGCTGCTGGTAACGGCACATGAGACTGCGTTGCTCCCAATGTGCCTGAAGGTCCGAACTGGGAATCCAGCCTTCATGCCGGACTGATAGTTCGTGAGCGGGGGAGACCTTGTTCCTGGATAATCCCCCAGTGGTGGACATTCAGAATGATTCTGCACAGCCAATATGTTTATGTCTTGTTATTTGGTTATGGAGTGTGACATTATAATGCACACTGGACAGAACTGGACTGCCACAAAGATTCTGTACAATAGTGTTACATTGAACTTGGAACTGTTGTAACTCCATTGTGTACTGTGCTGTTATCTTGAACTTGAATGCACTGCTCTCTACAAGTTGACTAAGTGTTGCCATACAGCATTTCACAATTGTTAGGCAGATTGCTGTTGTGTGCTTTCAGGATTGTAGGCACTACAGCTGCATCACTTTGGTATGTTATTATGACAGTTTAATTGTTTTTCGCATATGTTTAATGTTTGAATCATTTGCGGAATAGCCTTAAATGTGCGAATCACCTTTGGAGTAACAGGGAGTATGCAGGGGAACCTTTACAGGGGCTGCAGATGATAAAGAGGGGGGAGATGTTGGGTATTGGGCAGGTGGTGCCTGCATGCACCAGGGCTGGAGTCAGGGAGGTCACAAGTATCTGATGGGGCGGTTCTAGATTCTAGAACCCTTCCAATTGTGAGAACAGAAGTGCTGAGCTGTGTGCGTGTTCCACGGTGCAGAGTCCAGTGGCAGTTGGTGCCCGGTGTCTGTGCTGAGCAGCATTGAGGTCTTTAGGATCGTAGGAATCTGCCAGAGAGGAATCTGTTGTGAAGGTACTAAAGGTAAAAAGGCAGCATTTCTATCAGTATTGGAGGAGGGAAGGAAACTTTGTCCTTAACTGCTGTTTTTGTTCCCTTTGTCATGCAGTCAGTCCAGCAACTAACTTGAGAACCCGACTTCTCCTCTCTTTAGTTTAGATTTGGGAAAATTCCCTGAAAAAGAAAAATATTTTTTGGAAAATTCACTAGTGTTTGTATGAGTAAAAGGTTCCAGCCTTTCCTTACTGACTGTAGGAAATGCTTAGCACAGAAAAGTGCAGCACTTTAATGAAAGAGTTCCGAATCACTTGAATTTGATCTTCTGTCTGTCCTGGTTGTAGGTTTTACTGCATTTGATACCTTAAAAAAGAAAAAACCAACAAAACAAACCTAAAATACCAAAATATTTGATTTCTACATCAGAAAATTAAAAAAAAAAAACCCAAACCCTTGTTGCGGCTGAGCAGAACGTGCTGCAGCTCCATGCAGTGCTGAGTTACAGTATACAGGCAAATGTATGTGGATTTGTGTATTGATACGCACTGGCATGCTTTTGCTGTACAGGTAACAAAGACAGGGGAAGGTTTTAGTGTTTTCTTCATAGGTGAAGAAACCTTGAAGACCAGAAATTCCAACTTACAGAATTTGACATTGGCAAAGTGAGGAGGAAAATTCTTCCTACCCCGTTATTCTCAATTGACGGATTCAGTGTTGGTTCAGCCTACAGGAGAAGTGAACTGCAAGGCTTTGAAGATCGCTGTCTTTGCTGAGGTTGTCCAGGTGGGTGAGCTTGAAGACCTGCAGCGGTCAGACAAATGTGTTGGGGTTACTCACTGCTGTCACTCGTGGTGTTGAAGGAGGGGCTCCATTGGAGGGCTTGCAGCCGTGCAGCCCAGGGACTCCGTGCTGAGTCAGGGTGATGTTACTAGAGTTTGACCAGTGTTGAGGAGGGCAATGTTTTGAAACAACTGCTCCTGAGAGACTGATTGAATGAACAGAAGAAAGCTGGGAAGATGATAGATAGGAGCACAGCTCAACTTTATGTGCTTCTGATATTTCAGTTTTTTCTTGCATGCTCAGCTTCTTTCTGCTCCTGTGGCCTTTGCCTTGCAGGTTGTTTTCCTGAATTTAAGCTTTTACTGGGTGAATGTTGTGTAGGGGGGAATTTCTTTGTTCGCCCAGTAGCCAGTTGGATGGGCAACTGGAGACTCAGCATTTATCTGTGTGGGTTTTCAGCCTTGCTTGCCATCTTTGTGCAGTGGTTGTAAGGTTAGGATCAAAGTTTTAAATTGATCCTTTTCTTCCTGTAGCTACTCTGCTGAGTCCACCAGAGTCTGCAGGTGACGATCCGAGGGCAGCTCAGATAACAGTGCAGCAGAGCAAGCTTTCTGTGCACTCCGATCCCTTTCCACAGTCATTGGAAGTGATGGAAGTGGAAAAGTCAGAGACTGTCCCAAGCCCGACACATCCTCCCGTTGTCATCAATTCTGCACATGGTGACAAATGTGATGGTGAGTGTGGTTGATTTCCTGGTTCTCTAGTAGTTAATCTATTCACATAGGCTGCTTCTATGGGTTTACCAGGTAAGTGTAGCTGTTTAAATAAAGAACCCATCTGTAGTCACTTACATTTCTACTTAAGAATATTAACTGTGGGCTGAAGTGTCATTGTATGAGCTACATAAATATGGGAAATCTGATTGAATTCCTACCGCGTAACTGAAGAGACTGATTTTTTCTTTCCTTGTACAGACCAGCTTTCTAAGGAGGGAGAAGGAATAAAAACACCTGTCCAGCAACCAGCTAAAGAAAACCATCATGGATCGCGGATCATTTCCATCAGGAAATCTAATGCTGATACAAAACAAGGTATTCCAGGATTAATCAGAAGCACTTGCCAATTAACTCCAAAGCAATTTATTGAACAAACACAACAGAACATAGGGTTGCTGAATGGACTCGGCTATTTCCATGATCTTGTTCCTACCTCGTAACTTCATGTGCCTTTCAGATTAGGAAGGTAAACTCCTTTGTTTACAGCATTAGAGCACGACAAGGCCACAGCATGGAGTTTAAGTGCCTGTATGTGCATCTTTTCAACCAGTGGTGAAAGCCACATTTGCTGATAGAGGAATCTAATGTCGTGTGGATGGGATAAAGTAAGGGATAAAGCCTACTTTTAATATCCAGAAGGATGAAAGGAGGGCAGCAGACAGACATCAGGTCCATGGTGCTCTTAGCTATGGGGAGAGCCGACAGGGTTTGTTCTGCATGCTTCTGAGCAGGAGGCAGTTTGCAGAGCTGTGGTCCTCAGCGTGTGCCTCTGTCCTTCAGTCTCATTCACTGCTCTGTGTTCCCAGATGACAGTCTGAATTTTGGAATAAAAACACTTGAAGAAATCAGACTGAAGAAACAAAAGGATAAAACCAAACAACAAAGTGGTGAGTTCATATGCCCTACTTTGTTATCCTTCTGATAATACTCAGATAGCTGGCACTGTGTTGGGGAATAGAGCCGTGCAGTGGTTGTTGCACATTGGACAGTAGTGAGTAACAAATGCGCTTTGGTCTTTGTGACGGTTCTGTCAGGTTTGTTTATGTTGTTGGCAGTGGCTTTTCTTTTTCTTGTTGTAAACACTGTCTGTTTGTTCACTTGGATCAGAAGGGCCTTCAGGAGCTCCTGCTCATCTGCTCCAATCTCAAACTGTTCCTGTGCCGAAGAAGGAGAATGTGCGGACACTGGTCAGAACTGTGACGCTGTCTGCAAAGCAGGGTAATGATGAGTACCTTTGTTTCCATTTGGTGGCTCCTAAGTGGAATGGATAAATTACAATTGGGACTTACCCTGAGTGCATTACAGTTGCAATATTATTTTCTGTCAGGGCTGTCAAAGTGGTGTCTTTGTTTTGGGTGGGAAATGAGCTCACAGGTCAGTAATTCTGTTGGTTTCTGTCAAATAAGCACTTTGTTTTTCTTTGTTTTAGGGGAGGTGCCTGTGATTCGATTGAATATTGCTGATAATCCTGGAAAACAGGAATCCTCTGTAGGTAAGGGCTGCTTGTGAGCTGCTGTTTGGCTGCCTCCACGTAAATGGGAGAGCACTGCTGAAGCAGGAGGGAGGAAAGTGTGTCGTGGGTCTGTGATGACTCCAAGTGGCACACAAGTGTAGCAGCTGGAAGGTGAATTTGAGAACATACACTTGGAGAAACCAAAGTTTGTGGTTGACTTGTAAAAATCTTTCTCCAAAGGAATTATCTTAGGAATGTTGTTGTTTTCTCTCTGTAGCTGATGTCAGTGGCCTTCCGCTGAAACGCAGCCTCGCAGAAAGGCTGGGGAAGAAGATCAAGATTGACAGAGCACCAAGGAGAGGTAAATGGTCATTGGTGTTTGCTGCACAGATTCTCTAGGCTTTCTGCTTGTTCTTTCTCAGGAGCGTTGTTGTTGGGAACACGTATATTCTGTAATATTATGACAAATCTGGAAACTTAACCTCTCGTTGGACTCTCATTTAATCATTATGCTTCTCCTTTCTTGATGATGGCAGAGAAGGGTGCCAAGCCAGCAGGGGAGATCCATGTCAAGACTCTGGAAGAGATCCGTCTTGAAAGAGCGAATCAGCGAGGAGAAACCCCAGCTGCCCCCCAGGCAGAAGGGTGCTGTAAGGTGGAGGATCCCAGCTCCGGGGTGAGGCCTTCCCCTGCAGTTCACATTAAAACCTACTTGGAAGCCCTGGCTGAAAGGAAACACAAAGGACTGGAGGATGAGAAGCAAAAAGTAGAAGAGCTTCTTACTGAGAAGAGAGCTGAGGGTAAATGCAAGAACGAGAGAATTATCCCTCCACCTGGGCCGGGTAACGTGAAACTGGAAGAGCCACGGCGTAAAATCAAGAGATTGGAAGAAATTCATATTAAAACTTTGGAAGAAATCAAGCAGGAGAAAGCCCTGCGGATGCAGCAGGTCGCAAAGCCAGCAGGTAACGAGGTGCTTCACTGTCTTCTCTGCCGAAGTGCTTCCCCTGTCAAGCAAATGGAGTTTGCTTAGAATTGCCTGGGCTGTTTCTTACAACATGCAAAGGCAGGAAGCGCCAGGATGTCCATCCATGTGTTTTTCCATTGAATCCGTGGTGTCTGTCTGCTTTATTCTGGAAAATTCATTCGCTGTGAGGTTTTGTAATTCAGTTTCTCTTGTACATTTTTTTTTCTGCCATGTTTTTGGTGTAGCATGTTCTGTGTGTTGATGCCAAGGTTGCCTTCATCTTTGGCGTGTGTTGCTTAGTTTGATATGTAAATGTATTTGAAAAGCATGGATTGACTCCTCAACATGGGGGCCAACCTCTGTCAGAAAGGTCAGGGGGGTGAGTTATTCATTGGGGAGGTGAAAGGCTTTGTGATGAGACAGCATGTGAAGGAGGGAAGAGCTTGGATACTGTATGGACTGCGTGATGTCGCCTCTGTCTGTGCTTTGTTATTGAATGTGAGGAAATAAGCACATGGAGGAAACACTGGCACTCAGGTTTCTTTCTATGCTTGCTGTTGACCAAGTGATTTTCTTTTTCCTTGTTTTAAAGCACCTGGAAGAGAAGAGAAAAAGACTGTGGGATGGAGCAGGGCTGCTCCCAAAGCTGTCTCTGCACCCTCAGAGGTGAGTCCCTTCTGAAGATGGACACATTGACACAATTTCTTCACATGTTCTCATGTCTCACTGCTCACCATGTGCCACCATCATGAGTGCATTCCTACCTTCCTGCCTTTGGTGAAGAGCTGCAGCCATGTTTCACAATCCTGATACTTTCAATGGCTTTCCCAGTCAGCTTTGCACTCCTCAAACTCAGAATTGATCTGATTGTATCTGGCAGTGAGGCAGTAACCCTGCTGGCACCAGGTACAACATGTGAGGTTAACGTGGGAGCACTGGATACAAAAAGGCCACGATGGCTTCGTGTTCAATGAAATCAGACTGTGGGTGGATGTTGTGTAGGGGAACAGGAATGACTTTCTGTTGCTCAGATAGAATGTGGTAGGTAACAACTCCAGTACTGTGCTGATTTAAACGAGCTTGCTTTGTTAATTGCACACGTTTGAAACAGTGTTTTCACAGCAAAGCATGGATCTTGTTATAGGGAGGCATTAATGAAAGGGTCAGTGACCCAAGTGACAGGAATGTTCTGTTCCAGGTGCAGCCGTTTTTGCAATATCTCCAATCTGATTTCCTTCATACACTCTCCCTGGTGTTTGTTCTGATTTTGCACTTACTTTATTTCTTTTTAGCCCTGGGATCAGAGTACACCAGATTCTAGAGCTCAAGCAAAGAGCCTTGAGGGGGCAATAAAGGAGAAGCTGCAGCTGAGACAACCAAAGAAGCTGAAGAAGGAAGTGGCTGCTGTGCCGGCTGCTGCTGAAGAAACAGTCAAAGGTAAAAGTGCAGAGCTTAGCAGTCCTGAATCCACCCTTCATGGTCAGCTTATCAGCTTGCAAAGGCCTAAGTGAAATCTCAGCACGGTGGGCAACAGCATTGCCAGGGAAACCATCAGCCCAACCTCAGGAGCAGAGAACTATGAATGAGTGTTGAGTGTGAGGTGGTCCTCGGAAGTAAAGGGACCTGAGTGCTCATGGTGGGTGCGTGCCTTTGCTTAGTGCTAGAAAGGGAAATGCTTATTTTCTTAGTTCACTTGTGTTCCTTCCAGCCAGACTTCAGCTTGAGAACGAGGGACAGACAGTGGCACTGAGCTGCAGACTTACCTGTGTGATAAACCCCTGGATGTATTTTGTGGGTCTGTTGTGGCTTGCACAGCATCTGGTTGCACACTCTTGTCTGTAGCTCCTGCTTTTTCCTTTCTCTAGAGGGACCATGTATTGCTTTCTCCTGCTGTATGGCTGTTTCCCTTGTCTGGGTTATAATATGGTGTAGCTGTGCAGTTTCTTTGTTCCTTTGGTCGGACTGTTGGTATGCAGCACTTACTGTGGAAGATATTGCTGAGATTTGTGGAAAGAGCACTGTAATTTTGCTGGCCAGATGTATTTAACTGTGGAGAAGAGCTGTGGGAATGACAGGACAACCTGGACTCCTCTCAAGGCACAATTGTACCAGCTCTCTCTTCTTCCTGTAGCCAAGGGCAACGTGTGTGAGAAGCCTTGGGATGGCAAAGCCAGCAGCCCCACGAAGCGAGCAAGGAAGAGGAAGGCTGCTGAGATCTCTCCCTCTGCTGTGGCAGCTGTGAATCGTCAGAGAAGCACTGAAGAAGAGGAGCCTCCAGCTAAAAAAGCTAAAATAGCAGCTTTGGTAAGGAGGGGAGGAAGCGTCAGTGCTGCCCTGGTCAGGCTTACTGTTAAGGTCCTTCAGGAGCCCCTTGGCCCCCATGTTGGGTTAAGGCTCAGCAGTGCTGAAGGAGAAGCGCTGCAGAGGAAGGATCTCCTGAGCAATCATTGACTTTGTCTTCCTTCTTTCCAGACTGCTGGTCCAGCCCTGCCTGAGGTCAGCCTGTTCACCGAGGCTGTAGAAGAAGATGACTTTGAAAAGTTCATCTCAGAAATCTTAGCAGGGGAACTGGAAGCCAAGTGCAACGTGTGTGAGAAGCCTTGGGATGGCAAAGCCAGCAGCCCCATAAAGAGAGCAAGGAAGCGGAAGGCTGCTGAGATCTCTCCTTCTGCTGTGGCACCTTTGAATCCTCTGAGTAGCACTGATGAAGAGGAGCCTCCAGCTAAAAAAGCTAAAATAGCAGCTTTGGTAAGGAGGGGAGGAAGCGTCAGTGGTGTCCTGGTCAGGCTTACTGTTAATGTTAATGTTCAGGAGCCCCTTGGCCCCCATGTTGGGTTAAGGCTCAGCAGTGCTGAAGGAGAAGCGCTGCAGAGGAAGGATCTCCTGAGCAATCATTGACTTTGTCTTCCTTCTTTCCAGACTGCTGCTCCAGCCCTGCCGGAGGTCAGCCTGCTCACCAAGGCTGTAGAAGAAGATGACCTCGAAAAATTCATCTCGGAATTCTTAGAGGAAATGGAAGGACAATATGACTTGGAGCTGGAGAAGGACGTGGATGAACTCCATCTTGAACTTTCTGAGATGATTGATAGTATATCTGAGTAGTCTTATAGTATATATATATATATATAAAAATAAATATATTAAAAGGCTTCACAATGAGTCTTAAAGCACAGCTGAACTGGTAAAAGATTGGCAGACTGCATTCCATTGTCCTGAGTTTTCCTGCTGGTCAGAGTTGAGGTCCTGTGCATCCATTCCCTGATCCTGGTTGGCTCCTTTCAGCAGCAAGAGGACAAAGCAGTTCTGTGACAGCCCAGAAGGACGTCCATCTGTGTGCTGCAGTGCCTGGCAATTGATCTCCTGATTTAGTGACGCTCTGAAGGCTTCAACCTCAAGCTCCTTCCTTCCTCCTCCCTTGGCCATGCTCAGCGTTGGGTGCAGCTGGAAGCTTCTTTGGGGCTCACATTTCTTGGGTAGTCCCTATGTCTAGCTTGGAGTTCTGCCAGCTCTTGAGTTTTGTTGGTGTATGCTTTTGTTTTTGACTTGAATCCTTTAAGGCAACTTAATGACAACGTGGGGGTGGGAGGGAGCAGAATTATTCTGGTGTTTTGGACCAAATGTTCCACTAAGGATGGGGGTGCTCCCTGCCTTCCAGTTATCAGCAGTGATGCAGCAGCAGTGTGAGAAGCGGGAGCTGCACGCCGCAGCTGCGTTATTCCCCCCTTTCCCGTTTTCTGGACTTAATAAGCCTCCCTGCTTATTAAGTGGATAATGCAAAGAGGTCTGGCTGATGAAGCTTCTCACTGTGTCAGTCGGTCAGCATTAGAGAAAGCCAGCATGGAGCTCTGTGAGCTTTTGCAGGGGACGAAGAGGCGCAGAAGCTGCTACCCGCCCTTGGTGCTCTTAGAAAGTTAACTGAATCGGCCAAGGAGGAGTGGGAGTTATGGCTAACCTGTTTCCTGCAGGGGTGAACCCCAGAGGTTTGAGACCAAATGAGGTTTGGCTGCTGGATGTCACAGACTTCCCAGAGTTTGGGTGTTTCCGTCACTTGCATGTCACAACTGACACATGCAGTGGTTTTCTCTGGGCTGTGGCACAATCTGGACAGACCGCCATGCATTACATAAAAGCGTTGTGCATGGCCATCGCTGTCATGGGTGCACCTCATGAGTTAAAGACTGACAATGACCCAGCATATAGAAATGCATGTTTTGGACGCTGGTGCACAGCTTGGGGCATTAAGCATATCTTCAGCATTCCCGGCAGCGGCACCTGCCAGGCTATTATGGAGTGTGCACATCAGACCTTGAAGGGGCGTCTTTGTGCACTTAAAGAGAGGGGAGGGCTGGAGGGGCCTGAGCTGTGCCCGCACGCTCTCCTCCTGCGTGAGAGAATCGGATGGGAGACCATCAGCTGACCGAATGGACACCAATAGGTCAGGTCCTGATCAGACCTGACGCAGGGCCATGGCTCCCAGACCCTATGCCACTCCTCGTCATGGGCAGGAGACACGTCTGTGTCGGGACCCCAAGTGGGCCCTGCTGGCTGCCGGCACGTTGGGTTAAGCCGGCACCAAATGACGAGCCATCCTGTGCACCGTGAGGATCCGAACATCTCAGCACCGGTTCTGGTCAACAACTCCTTGGTTAATGTCTCCAGTGCAGCCAGTGATTTGACGTCAGCACTGGGCAGCAGCTGCTGGTAACGGCACATGAGACTGCGTTGCTCCCAATGTGCCTGAAGGTCCGAACTGGGAATCCAGCCTTCATGCCGGACTGATAGTTCGTGAGCGGGGGAGACCTTGTTCCTGGATAATCCCCATTCAGAACGATTCTGCACAACCAATATGTTTTTTTCTTGTTATTTGGTTATGGAGTGTGACATTATAATGCACACTGGACAGAACTGGAATGCCACGAAGATTCTGTACAATAGTGTTACACTGAACTTGGAAAAGTTGTAACTCCATTGTGTACTGTGCTGTTATCTTGAACTTGAGTGCACTGTTCTCTACAAGTTGACTAAGTGTTGCCATACAGCATTTCACAATTGTTAGGCAGATTGCTGTTGTGTGCTTTCAGGATTGTAGGCACTACAGCTGCATCACTTTGGTATGTTATTATGACAGCTTAATTGTTTTTCGCATATGTTTAATGTTTGATTCATTTGCGGAATAGCCTTAAATGTGCGAATCACCTTTGGAGTAACAGGGAGTACGCGGGGGAACCTTTACAGGGGCTGCAGATGATAAAGAGGGGGGAGATGTTGGGTATTGGGCAGGTGGTGCCTGCGTGCACCAGGGCTGGAGTCAGGGAGGTCACAAGTATCTGATGGGGCGGTTCTAGATTCTAGAACCCTTCCAATTGTGAGAACAGAAGTGCTGAGCTGTGTGCGTGTTCCACGGTGCAGAGTCCAGTGGCAGTTGGTGCCCGGTGTCTGTGCTGAGCAGCATTGAGGTCTTTAGGATCGTAGGAATCTGCCAGAGAGGAATCTGTTGTGAAGGTACTAAAGGTAAAAAGGCAGCATTTCTATCAGTATTATAGGAGGGAAGGAAACTTTGTCCTTAACTGCTGTTTTTGTTCCCTTTGTCATGCAGTCAGTCCAGCAACTAACTTGAGAACCCGACTTCTCCTCTCTTTAGTTTAGATTTGGGAAAATTTCCTGAAAAAGAAAAATATTTTTTGGAAAATTCACTAGTGTTTGTATGAGTAAAAGGTTCCAGCCTTTCCTTACTGACTGTAGGAAATGCTTAGCACAGAAAAGTGCAGCACTTTAATGAAAGAGTTCCAAATCACTTGAATTTGATCTTCTGTCTGTCCTGGTTGTAGGTTTTACTGCATTTGATACCTTTAAAAAGAAAAAACCAACAAAACAAACCTAAAATACCAAAATATTTGATTTTTACATCAGAAAATTAAAAAAAAAAAACCCAAACCCTTGTTGCGGCTGAGCAGAACGTGCTGCAGCTCCATGCAGTGCTGAGTTACAGTATTCAGGCACATGTGTGTGGATTTGTGTATTGATACGCACTGGCATGCTTTTGCTGTACAGGTAACAAAGACAGGGGAAGGTTTTAGTGTTTTCTTCATAGGTGAAGAAACCTTGAAGACCAGAAATTCCAACTTACAGAATTTGACATTGGCAAAGTGAGGAGGAAAATTCTTCCTACCCCGTTATTCTCAATTGACGGATTCAGTGTTGGTTCAGCCTACAGGAGAAGTGAACTGCAAGGCTTTGAAGATCACTGTCTTTGCTGAGGTTGTCCAGGTGGGTGAGCTTGAAGACCTGCAGCGGTCAGACAAATGTGTTGGGGTTACTCACTGCTGTCACTCGTGGTGTTGAAGGAGGGGCTCCATTGGAGGGCTTGCAGCCGTGCAGCCCAGGGACTCCGTGCTGAGTCAGGGTGATGTTACTAGAGTTTGACCAGTGTTGAGGAGGGCAATGTTTTGAAACAACTGCTCCTGAGAGACTGATTGAATGAAGAGAACAAAGCTGGGAAGATGATAGATAGGAGCACAGCTTAACATTATGTGCTTCTGATATTTCAGTTTTTTCTTGCATGCACAGCTTTTTACTCCTGTGGCCTTTGCCTTGCAGGTTGTTTTCCTGAATTTAAGCTTTTACTGGGTGAATGTTGTGTAGGGGGGGATTTCTTTGTTCACCCAGTAGCCAGTTGGATGGGAAACTGGAGACTCAGCATTTATCTGTGTGGGTTTTCAGCCTTGCCTGCCATCTTTGTGCAGTGGTTGTAAGGTTAGGATCAAAGTTTTAAATTGATCCTTTTCTTCCTGTAGCTACTCTGCTGAGTCCACCAGAGTCTGCAGGTGACGATCCGAGGGCAGCTCAGATAACAGTGCAGCAGAGCAAGCTTTCTGTGCACTCCAATCCCTTTCCACAGTCATTGGAAGTGATGGAAGTGGACAACTCAGAGAATGTCCCAAGCCCGACACATCCTCCCGTTGTCATCAATTCTGCACATGGTGACAAATGTGATGGTGAGTGTGGTTGATTTCCTGGTTCTCTAGTAGTTACTCTATTCACTTAGGCTGCTTCTATGGGTTTACCAGGTAAGTGTAGCTGTTTAAATAAAGAACCCATCTGTAGTCACTTCCATTTGTACTTAAGAATATTAACTGTGGGCTGAAGTGTCATTGTATGAGCTACATAAATGTGAGAAATCTGATTGAATTCCTACCGCGTAACTGAAGAGACTGATTTTTTCTTTCCTTGTACAGACCAGCTTTCTAAGACGGGAGAAGAAATAAAAACACCTGTCCAGCAACCAGCTAAAGAGAACCATCATGGATCGCGGATCATTTCCATTAGGAAATCTAATGCTGATACAAAACAAGGTATTCCAGGATTAATCAGAAGCACTTGCCAATTAACTCCAAAGCAATTTATTGTACAAACACAACAGAACATAGGGTTGCTGAATGGACTCGGCTATTTCCATGATCTTGTTCCTACCTCGTATCTTCATGTGCCTTTCAGATTAGGAAGGTAAACTCCTTTGTTTAGAGCATTAGAGCACGACGAGGCCACAGCATGGAGTTTAAGTGCCTGTATGTGCATCTTTTCAACCAGTGGTGAAAGCCACATTTGCTGATAGAGGAATCTAATGTCATGTGGATGGGATAAAGTAAGGGATAAAGCCTACTTTTAATATCCAGAAGGATGAAAGGAGGGCAGCAGACAGACATCAGGTCCATGGTGCTCTTAGCTGTGGGGAGATCTGACAGGGTTTGTTCTGCATGCTTCTGAGCAGGAGGCAGTTTGCAGAGCTGTGGTCCTCAGCGTGTGCCTCTGTCCTTCAGTCTCATTCACTGCTCTGTGTTCCCAGATGACAGTCTGAATTTTGGAATAAAAACACTTGAAGAAATCAGACTGAAGAAACAAAAGGATAAAACCAAACAACAAAGTGGTGAGTTCATATGCCCTACTTTGTTATCCTTCTGATAATACTCAGATAGCTGGCACTGTGTTGGGGAATAGAGCCGTGCAGTGGTTGTTGCACATTGGACAGTAGTGAGTAACAAATGCGCTTTGGTCTTTGTGACGGTTCTGTCAGGTTTGTTTTTGTTGTTGGCAGTGGCTTTTCTTTTTCTTGTTGTAAACACTGTCTGTTTGTTCACTTGGATCAGAAGGGCCTTCAGGAGCTCCTGCTCATCTGCTCCAATCTCAGACTGTTCCTGTGCCGAAGAAGGAGAATGTGCGGACACTGGTCAGAACTGTGACGCTGTCTGCAAAGCAGGGTAATGATGAGTACCTTTGTTTCCATTTGGTGGCTCCTAAGTGGAATGGATAAATTACAATCGGGACTTACCCTAAGTGCATTACAGTTGCAATATTATTTTCTGTCAGGGCTGTCAAAGTGGTGTCTTTGTTTTGGGTGGGAAATGGGCTCACAAGACAGTAATTCTGTTGGTTTCTATCAAATAAGCACTTTGTTTTTCTTTGTTTTAGGGGAGGTGCCTGTGATTCGATTGAATATTGCTGATAATCCTGGAAAACAGGAATCCTCTGTAGGTAAGGGCTGCTTGTGAGCTGCTGTTTGGCTGCCTCCACGTAAATGGGAGAGCACTGCTGAAGCAGGAGGGAGGAAAGTGTGTCGTGGGTCTGTGATGACTCCAAGTGGCACACGAGTGTAGCAGCTGGAAGGTGAATTTGAGAACATACACTTGGAGAAACCAAAGTTTGTGGTTGACTTGTAAAAATCTTTCTCCAAAGGAATTATCTTAGGAATGTTGTTGTTTTCTCTCTGTAGCTGATGTCAGTGGCCTTCCGCTGAAACACAGCCTCGCAGAAAGGCTGGGGAAGAAGATCAAGATTGACAGAGCACCAAGGAGAGGTAAATGGTCATTGGTGTTTGCTGCACAGATTCTCTAGGCTTTCTGCTTGTTCTTTCTCAGGAGCGTTGTTGTTGGGAACACGTATATTCTGTAATATTATGACAAATCTGGAAACTTAAGCTCTCGTTGGACTCTCATTTAATCATTACGCTTCTCCTTTCTTGATGATGGCAGAGAAGGGTGCCAAGCCAGCAGGGGAGATCCATGTCAAGACTCTGGAAGAGATCCGTCTTGAAAGAGCGAATCAGCGAGGAGAAACCCCAGCTGCCCCCCAGGCAGAAGGGTGCTGTAAGGTGGAGGATCCCAGCTCCGGGGTGAGGCCTTCCCCTGCAGTTCACATCAAAACCTACTCGGAAGCCCTGGCTGAAAGGAAACACAAAGGACTGGAGGGAGAGAAGCAAAAAGTAGAAGAGCTTCTTACTGAGAAGAGAGCTGAGGGTAAATGCAAGAACAAGAGAATTTTCCCTCCACCTGGGCCGGGAAACGTGAAACTGGAAGAGCCATGGCGTAAAATCAAGAGATTGGAAGAAATTCATATTAAAACCTTGGAAGAAATCAAGCAGGAGAAAGCCCTGCGGATGCAGCAGGTCGCAAAGCCAGCAGGTAACGAGGTGCTTCACTGTCTGCTCTGCCGAAGTGCTTCCCCTGTCAAGCAAATGGAGTTTGCTTAGAATTGCCTGGGCTGTTTCTTACAACATGCAAAGGCAGGAAGTGCCAGGATGTCCATCCATGTGTTTTTCCATTGAATCCGTGGTGTCTGCCTGCTTCATTCTGGAAAATTCATTCGCTGTGAGGTTTTGTAATTCAGTTTCTCTTGTACATTTTTTTTTCTGCCATGTTTTTGGTGTGGCATGTTCTGTGTGTTGATGCCAAGGTTGCCTTCATCTTTGGTGTGTGTTGCTTAGTTCGATATGTAAATGTATTTGAAAAGCATGGATTGATTCCTCAGCATGGGGGCCAACCTCTGTCAGAAAGGTCAGGGGGGTGAGTTATTCATTGGGGAGGTGAAAGGCTTTGTGATGAGACAGCTTGTGAAGGAGGGAAGAGCTTGGATACTGTATGGACTGCGTGATGTCGCCTCTGTCTGTGCTTTGTTATTGAATGTGAGGAAATAAGCACATGGAGGAAACACTGGCACTCAGGTTTCTTTCTATGCTTGCTGTTGACCAAGTGATTTTCTTTTTCTTTGTTTTAAAGCTGCTGGAAGAGAAGAGAAAAAGACTGTGGGATGGAGCAGGGCTGCTCCCAAAGCTGTCTCTGCACCCTCAGAGGTGAGTCCCTTCTGAAGATGGACACATTGACACAATTTCTTCACATGTTCTCATGTCTCACTGCTCACCATGTGCCACCATCATGAGTGCATTCCTACCTTCCTGCCTTTGGTGAAGAGCTGCAGCCATGTTTCACAATCCTGATACTTTCAATGGCTTTCCCAGTCAGCTTTGCACTCCTCAAACTCAGAATTGATCTGATTGTATCTGGCAGTGAGGCAGTAACCCTGCTGGCACCAGGTACAACATGTGAGGTTAACGTGGAGGGCACTGGATACAAAAAGGCCACGACGGCTTCTGTTCAGGGAAATCAGACTGTGGGTGGATGTTGTGTAGGGGAACAGGAATGACTTTCTGTTGCTCAGATAGAATGTGGTAGGTAACAACTCCAGTACTGTGCTGATTTAAACGAGCTTGCTTTGTTAATTGCACACGTTTGAAACAGTGTTTTCACAGCAAAGCGTGGATCTTGTTATATGCAGGCATTTATGAAAGGGTCAGTGACCCAAGTGACAGGAATGTACTGTTCCAGGTGCAGCCGTTTTTGCAATATCTCCAATCTGATTTCCTTCATACACTCTCCCTGGTGTTTGTTCTGATTTTGCACTTACTTTATTTCTTTTTATCCCTGGGATCAGAGTACACCAGATTCTAGAGCTCAAACAAAGAGCCTTGAGGGGGCAATAAAGGAGAAGCTGCAGCTGAGACAACCAAAGAAGCTGAAGAAGGAAGTGGCTGCTGTGCCGGCTGCTGCTAAAGAAACAGTCAAAGGTAAAAGTGCAGAGCTTAGCAGTCCTGAATCCACCCTTCATGGTCAGCTTATCAGCTTGCAAAGGCCTAAGTGAAATCTCAGCACGGTGGGCAACAGCATTGCCAGGGAAACCATCAGCCCAACCTCAGGAGCAGAGAACTATGAATGAGTGTTGAGTGTGAGGTGGTCCTCGGAAGTAAAGGGACCTGAGTGCTCATGGTGGGTGCGTGCCTTTGCTTAGTGCTAGAAAGGGAAATGCTTATTTTCTTAGTTCACTTGTGTTCCTTCCAGCCAGACTTCAGCTTGAGAACGAGGGACAGACAGTGGCACTGAGCTGCAGACTTACCTGTGTGATAAACCCCTGGATGTATTTTGTGGGTCTGTTGTGGCTTGCACAGCGTCTGGTTGCACACTCTTGTCTGTAGCTCCTGCTTTTTCCTTTCTCTAGAGGGACCATGTATTGCTTTCTCCTGCTGTATAGCTGTTTCCCTTGTCTGGGTTATAATATGGTGTAGCTGTGCAGTTTCTTTGTTCCTTTGGTCGGACTGTTGGTATGCAGCACTTACTGTGGAAGATATTGCTGAGATTTGTGGAAAGAGCAATGTAATTTTGCTGGCCAGATGTATTTAACTGTGGAGAAGAGCTGTGGGAATGACAGGACAACCTGGACTCCTCTCAAGGCACAATTGTACCAGCTCTCTCTTCTTCCTGTAGCCAAGGGCAACGTGTGTGAGAAGCCTTGGGATGGCAAAGCCAGCAGCCCCACGAAGCGAGCAAGGAAGAGGAAGGCTGCTGAGATCTCTCCTTCTGCTGTGGCAGCTGTGAATCGTCAGAGAAGCACTGAAGAAGAGGAGCCTCCAGCTAAAAAAGCTAAAATAGCAGCTTTGGTAAGGAGGGGAGGAAGCATGAGTGCTGCCCTGGTCAGGCTTACTGATAAGGTCCTTCAGGAGCCCCTTGGCCCCCGTGTTGGGTTAAGGCTCAGCAGTGCTGAAGGAGAAGCGCTGCAGAGGAAGGATATCCTGAGCAATCATTGACTTTGTCTTCCTTCTTCTTAGACTGCTGGTCCAGCCCTGCCGGAGGTCAGCCTGCTCACCAAGGCTGTAGAAGAAGATGACTTTGAAAAGTTCATCTCAGAAATCTTAGCAGGGGAACTGGAAGCCAAGTGCAACGTGTGTGAGAAGCCTTGGGATGGCAAAGCCAGCAGCCCCATAAAGAGAGCAAGGAAGAGGAAGGCTGCTGAGATCTCTCCCTCTGCTGTGGCAGCTGTGAATCGTCAGAGAAGCACTGAAGAAGAGGAGCCTCCAGCTAAAAAAGCTAAAATAGCAGCTTTGGTAAGGAGGGGAGGAAGCATGAGTGCTGCCCTGGTCAGGCTTACTGATAAGGTCCTTCAGGAGCCCCTTGGCCCCCGTATTGGGTTAAGGCTCAGCAGTGCTGAAGGAGAAGCGCTGCAGAGGAAGGATATCCTGAGCAATCATTGACTTTGTCTTCCTTCTTCCCAGACTGCTGCTCCAGCCCTGCCGGAGGTCAGCCTGCTCACCAAGGCTGTAGAAGATGACACTGAAAAGTTCATCTCGGAACTCTTAGAGGAAATGGAAGGACAATATGACTTGGAGCTGGAGAAGGACGTGGATGAACTCCATCTTGAACTTTCTGAGATGATTGATAGTGTATCTGAGTAGTCTTGTAGTATATATATATAAAAATAAATATTTTAAAAGGCTTCACAATGAGTCTTAAAGCACAGCTGAACTGGTAAAAGATTGGCAGACTGCATTCCATTCTCCTGAGTTTTCCTGCTGGTCAGAGTTGAGGCCCTGTGCATCCATTCCCTGATCCTGGTTGGCTCCTTTCAGCAGCAAGAGGACAAAGCAGTTCTGTGACAGCCCAGAAGGACGTCCATCTGTGTGCTGCAGTGCCTGGCAATTGATCTCCTGATTCAGTGACGCTCTGAAGGCTTCAACCTCAAGCTCCTTCCTTCCTCCTCCCTTGGCCATGCTCAGCGTTGGGTGCAGCTGGAAGCTTCTTCAGTGCTCCCAGTTCTTGAATAGTCCCTATGTCTAGCTTGGAGTTCTGCCAGCTCTTGAGTTTTGTTGGTGTATGCTTTTGTTTTTGACTTGAATCCTTTAAGGCAACTTAATGACAACGTGGGGGTGGGAGGGAGCAGAATTATTCTGGTGTTTTCGACCAAATGTGCCACCAAGGCGGGGGGGTGCTCCCTGCCTTCCAGTTAACAGCAGTGATGCAGCAGCAGTGTGAGAAGTGGGAGCTGCACGCCGCAGCTGCGTTATTCCCTCCTTTCCCTTTTTCTGGACTTCTGCTGTTTGCTGGCAGAGCGCGATGCTGGGCTGATGATTTCTGGAAGCCAACACGTGTGCGCTTCGCTTGTCTCAGTTCAGTGTGCAGCCATCCCAGCCCTGCTGTTGGCACAGTGCAGCCCTGGCCCTGCTGGAGGACGCCGTGGTGACTCTGAGCTTCAGCAGGGTATTGAGTGGTTTTCTGCTGCCTCTGGGTGGGACTGTGCCCATGTAGTGTCTGCCATTGTTACTGTAAATATTTTATCCTTTCCTTTTGTATTTGCCTTCTATTTAAGATATTGTATGAACGTAGTCAGGCTCCTCTGTTTGTGCCAGTGGCTCTCAGCTGTGTTTTTAAATAAACCTGGCACAGGACAGCAGTGCTGTACGTCTGCCTGCAGCTCTTGGAGGGAGCAGGAGGGGAGCCAGGAGTGCTGCTCCAACAACATCCTGGTGCTGCTGCCACCAGGGTTACTGCTGTGCTGCTGTTATGAGCTCCATGGAAGAGATGAGCTCCAGCACGGCCTCCTCTCACTTATTTGGCTCTGAACCCTTCAGTTGCTATTGGCCGTGGCACATTCCATGCAGTGTGAATCTCTCTAACAGACATAACTGTATCAGTGGAATTGTGGGGGCTGGGAGGGAGGACACAGTGCTGCTGAGAGCAGGGCCAGGCAGCCCAGCATGCTCAGCACCACAGCCAGGTGAGGCTGGCAGTTCAGTTACAGTCTTTGCACTCCCTGTGCTATCTGCACCGCTTTGGCATGAAGACATGACTGGAAAGTTCATCTAGTATTGGGCTGAGCTGTGCTTCCCCCCCATAACCCACAGTGCTGCCACAGCCACATTCTGAGGGCAGACACCCAGCTTCCATAACCAACCATGCACTGAGGCTGAGCTGCCCACACCCCACATCCCAACCTGCTCCTCTACAAAACATCTCCGCTTTATTCCATACAAATCCCAGAGCATCCCACTCTTCCCATCCTGCAGCGGGGAGCGGAGACAGCCACAGCTCCCCATGTCCCATCGCATCCCACTCCAGCTGCCCTGTGGTCCTCAGTGCTGCAGCAGCCGGCTGTAGGATCCACCGCGGGTCCTCAGTTCGGTGGGTGTCCCCATCTCAGCCATCGTGTCATGCTCCAGCACCACAACATGGTCTGCCTACTCCAGCATCCGGGGTTGATGGCTGATGAGCAGCATTGACTGGTCCCCCCTGTTGGGTATTGGGTAGGTTTGTGGCGTGGCATTAAACTGGTTCATTCGGTGTTACACACGGTGTGTGAGTCCCGTCTGATCCCATGTGCGGAGGCACGGTACTTTCACACAGCAGCCTTGATTTGTTGCCAGATTGGGAGGCGACAGCCTTCATGTCAGAAATGTGGACAAATGCTTCTGTTGTCTGAACCGTCTCTTGGCCCTCAGCACAATGATGTGCTGCCTTTCCAACCCTTCACAGCACTGCTAGGTGCCAAGTGCTGTGCTTTAAGTCTGTTGTACGATGAGTGGCAGCAGAGACTTTCCAAGTGAAATGCTTCATGCTGTAGATAAACAACAACAACAAATACAGCTGGGTTAATGTGGTTGTCTTCCTGTGGCATACTAGTTGAAGCAAAAAAGAAAATCCCCATCACTTCTTGCTGGTGCTCTTGGCCACCCCCAGGAAGGGCTGAAAAGCTCTTCCAGGTCCTTTCCTTTGAGCCTTTGCTGCAGAGGGTCCCCACAGATTCCATTCCAAGATCTCCCTAAGCCTCCCTGTTTCCTACAGCTGTAGGCACTGATCCTAAAACAGCTGGGCTCTGTTTCCAGCCTGTGGGACCCCAGGAGTTCCTCACAGCATCTTCTGCAAAGCCAGAGCTGCCCACAGTCCCCCACAGCCACTCTTCCCACTACATACGTCAGGGTGCGGATGCAGCGCGCTGAGTCCCGGATGTCCCACACTTTGATGTACAACGTGGACACGGTGAACACCAACCCCGTGTGGCTGCAGTACTTGATGGAAACGACATTATTTGGGTGACCCTTGAGGGAAGCAATTTCCTGACCCGTCACCAAGTTCCACATCTTACAGCTCCGGTCTGTAGGAAGAAGAACGTGACTGAGAGAGTTGGGCTGGGGAGTTCCTCCGTGGCGTGGAGGCACCGACTCCTTCCCAAGCGCTGCCTCCCACCACCCACAGCTCCACTCCAGGGCAATGGAGCCAACCTGCTCCAGCACCTGGACGTCAGAAGGCAGGGACAGGGGAGCAGCCCAGAAGGAGCCATCCCTGCCATGCACCCCAATTCCCCACGCCAGCCTGGGGAGATCTATGAGACTAGCGCATAAAAAGCCAGCAGCCCCCACACCTGTTCTGTCCAACATATACCTTTGGAGCCAGTGAAAAGCAGTTCATCAGTGGCATCCAGGCAGAGCACAGGCTTGGTGTGTCCTTCTGCCACAGAGACGCACTGCAGTGGGGCTGTCCTGGAATTCTGGTGCCACCCACTGGATTAATGATGCCCCCTGCATGGGAAAGAAAGAAGGTGGCGTAGGTATGTGGAAAGGCACAGCACTGTAAGGTCCTACAGGCATGGGAAAGCACGAGCTGCCTCACCCCCAAGCATCTTCCACTTCCTGGTAGGGCAATGGGCCCCTCCATCTGAACTCAGGCATATCTGAGCAATCATCTTCATGGAAAACCTTGGCATCTCCCCACTAGCAGCCCCTGCCTAACGGCTCTGCCCAGGTGACACAGACTGTGAGACGTGATGCTCACGGCCTCTGCTCTGAGCCAGGAAACTCAGCTCATTGGACCTCAGCTCAGTTGAGGACAAACTGCACTTTCTCCATCCTGAAGCTCTGCCAGGAACGCTTCATTAGACCAATTTCATGGCAGTTCCTTCAAGCTGCCAGCCAGCCTGTGGTTCGCAAAGTTTGGAAACGGAGCTGTACTCCTTTTAAAACCAAAAGGATGACAGAGGGCAGCACTGCCATTTGCACCCAGCACCCTGTGCCCGATGCTGGCTCAGAGGATCCATCCTCACCAAACCTTCTTCCAAGGGACGCCCTGCAGGCACCTCATCCCTCCGGCCACAGCATCTGCCAATCACTTCCACATCAGAGTGTTCAGAACACTGAGGTCCAGCAGCCCCACTGCTGCAGTCCTGAGCTTTGTGGACACCAGCAGCTCTTTCCTGCTGGCATTCCAAGCACCGACTGGGGATCTGAGCTGTGCTAAATCTTTTCCTATGAGTAGGCAAAACAAGGCAGGAGGCTGGAGAAGGGCAGGCCCAGGGCTGCATGAGGTCTGCATTAGTCAGGAGGGTGAAGGTAAGCTCATTAATTCGGGTTTAGAAGTCACACGAGTGCGACCTTCTCAATTAGCAGCTGTGCTCACACATTCAGCAGCTCTCCTCTGACCCCTAGTGTTGCTACTGGTCTCGAAGTGACACCGAGACCAAAGGGAAATCCCGGCTCCCCAGGGTGAGATGCGATCAGAGCAAACAGCTCAAGGTGACAAAGCACACACGCGCCTGGCACCGTGTATCCAGTGGTTACTGAGAGCAGAGCACCCATCAGCACCAGAGCTGCTCCTAAAGGGCAATGAGAAGGTTGTCCTTGCACTGGGACAAACTCAGGAGCACATTCACCCCGAGGCTGAGCTCTGCACAGCAGTGACTTGGCTTCTGGGGCAGAGAGCTCTGCTCACACAGGACCCAGCACTGGAGACATATGCGGTACCCCATGCCATTGCCAGAAACACCATATTAGGCCTAGAGACACAAATCCTGTGGCGACATGGCACCCCAGAGAGGATCGAATCAGACAATGGGACTCATTTCAAAAATTCACTGGTGAGCACTTGGGCCAAAGAACATGGCATCGAGTGGATCTATCACATCCCCTATCACGCACGAGCCGCTGGTAAGATCGAGCGCCACAATGGTTTGCTGAAAACCACGCTGAAAGTGATGGGTGGTGGAACATTTAAGAACTGGGAGAAACATCTAGCAGAAGCCACCTGGCTGGTAAACACCCGAGGATCAGCCAACCGAGACGGCGCTACACAGTCCAACTCCCTGCGTACCGTGGAGGGAGACAAGGTTCCTGTGGTGCATGTAAAGAATATGCTGGGAAAAGCGGTTTGGGTCCTCCCAGCCTCTGGAAAGGGGAGGCCCCTCCATGGAACTGTCTTTGCACAGGGACCTGGGTGCACCTGGTGGGTGATGCAGAAGGATGGGGATGTTCAGTGTGTGCCACAGGGAAATTTGATGCTGGGGGAGTGCAGCCTGTGATTCCATGTGTGTATATATATATATATATATATATATGTATGTACATATGTAAAGCATGTTAACTACTGTTCTGTTTATATGTTGATTAAAGTTAGGCATGATGTGATGATGTGTAATAAGGGGTGGAATGTTATGGTTTTGCAATTTGGTTGGTGTTGGTATTCCACATCAGAACACCATGCCTCATAATGGGAGTAAAGGGGACAAGTTTTTTTTTCTGTGAACTGCCTCAAATGGGCATGTGGGTAGGGGCACCGGAAGGGAAGTGAGGAAAGGGACGGGGTTGCTGGCCCGGCTCCCTGCGAGGAGACAACGTGGTCAGAGCTTCCTGCCTTCCACAGCTCCATCGGTGAGATTGGGGACTTGGTATTCTCTTTGTTGAAACTCTCTTGTTGTTGTTTAGCATTATTGGGTTATTAAACTGCCGTTCGTTCTCAGATCACCTTTTTTCTCCCTCATTTTTTGTTAGACCTAATCGCAATCTCCCTTCCCCTCTTCCGAAACGCACGTGGCCGGGCCGGGCCACTACCGTGCCGTGAGAGAAAAAGGGGGGGAGCTTTTGTTCCTGCTGCCCCGGGTTTGTGCCCACTGTCCCGGAGTGAGCTCTAGAGAGAACTCCATGACAAGCGATCATACGAGTGGGAATGGCTTTAAACTCCAAGAGTGGAAATGGAGGTAGATGGGTGGAGGAAATTCCTCCCCCAGAGGCAGTGAGGCCCTGGCCCAGGCTGCCCAGAGGCTGTGGGTGCCCTATGGCCCATCTCAGGCAGGTTTTGCACATGATGCAAAAGCTCCAGTGCTTCTGCAGGAGGTTTCCCAGACAGCAGGCACCATCCTGCTCTGACCAGCAGGCAGTCATTTGCTTTGCAATTAGAACTAAGCAAGAACTATGAGCACATTTTCTCCCTCCTCCATTTCATTTTGCTTTGTGGGCTGGACTGAGAATCCAAAAGCGAAAATCTTACCTTCATCAGCACAGTCATTCCACATAAACATTCCTGTAGTACAGATGGGCTCTATTGTAGGTAATGATAACCTCCTTACTGAACAAAGATGGCTGTAATCCCACTGTGTATTAAGGATGCCAACTCCTGGACCTACCACTGCACCTGTACTGAAAAGGAGGCAACGGACTGCCTGTGTCACACCTGTAGCTCGCATTTGCTGGTGATAAGGACTCTTGTATTTGCTGTATCCAACCTCCAGAGCTTCTGCAAAGGATACCAGGGCAGAAACAGGCATCTAAGAAAAGCAGCACTGAATTAAAAACACAAGACAATAACCTGTAACTGCTAGCTGGACCATTTTAGAAGAGGCCTCAGAGAGCACTTTGTACCTCACAAATAAAGATCATCTTAAAACATCTTGAAGCAATACTTGAGAGAGTGTGAATCACATTCACTTTCTCACACTGACTTTCACCTCCCCAGTTATGCTGTGGATGAATCACTCAGGCACATAAATGTACACCAGTCTGTACGTGGTGAAATGCTGCCTGGGAAACACATGCAGTACCAAAAGTAACAGAGAGCATGGGATAGATTAAGTAGTTCCACTTCAGACAAAAGGGACTGTTCCCCCCCGATGGGCAAATGAAAGAGCCTTTATTTGAGAAACGGGCTCTATAGGAAAAGATATCAGAAGGAATGAACCCTGGGTGTAGTGCAAGAAAAGAGAAATTCATTTTGTCAACAGCAAAACTGCAGAAACATGGGTACCATGAAAACAGGCCAGGAAGCCTCTCAGGGAAGGAGGTTTCTAGTGGGACGTGGGGTTAAAGGGAAAAGAGGGGGTCACGCACTGTGGCATGGTCATGGTCAAGGACATGGACTGGGTAGCCTTCAACTCTTTTCCCTTCTCTGTCCAGAGAAGGAAAAAGCAAAGCAAACCCCAAGCAAACTCCATGCACTTGATAAGGGAAGTGCTTCACCAAGGCAGCTACAACAGCATCTTCTTACTTCTAGCCCAGGATGTGCTTCTGGAGCTGGCACACTGCCTCTGCTCTGATGTGGGCTCTGGGCCTTTGTCACACTGCGCTCCACCTTCGCGTGTTTTTTGGCAGGCCACAGCTCTGCTTTTTGCTCCTCTTCCTCCACTCCCTTGTGCTTTCTTGCAGCCACCGTCCTGCAGAAGGAGTGGTTGTCAGCTGTGGGGGAAGGTCGTCCCCCCGTCCTGGGACCTGCTGTTCCAGGAAGCCCTCCAGCCTGGAGAGCAGCTTTCACATAGATCTTGCCATTTGGCTCAGCACCTCTCCCTGTTAGAACCAAGAAAGGGGAAGCTGCAAGATTTAATGAGTCCAGCACTACCTTCAGTCTGCAAACTGGCACAGAATCACAGAATTAGAGGTGTTGGAAGGGACATCCAGAGATCATCGAGACCAACCCCCCTCATCAAGACCAAAGACCCAACTGGGCCACGATACGGAGAAATCTCATCTCCAGTGTTGACTGCAATGGATCTTAGGCTCTTGGGTGAACTGTGGGCTTGATTTTCCAATCCTGGACAGGAAAGGTCACTGTCAACCCCTCCAATTGCAAGACCTCAAGCAACATGCAACAACAACAGTCACAAGAAAGGACAGACAGCAAGCCTGACTAGAAAGACAGGACCCAGAACCCAGATGCCTGCTGTGTGTCTGTAGCTCTCTTCACAGCTGGGCCACACTCCACACCAGTGTCCTGCCTTCCTGCAAGGCCATGCTTCACTGCAAGCCTGTTTGCTTCAGCTTCTAGCAGAAAGGAAACAAGAAAGACGTGAAGAGCATCTCTTGGGAGGAAGATCTGAGCACAGCCAAACACAAACTTCTGCTCCTCAAGCGTACTTTCTTCCATTCATTCCCATGGTGGGAATCCAGACTCCCTGCAAGTGAAAGAAAAATGAGGCGTGGAAGGGTTATGGGCTGGCTGGAGGAAGAGCTGGAGTTGATCCAGCGTAGAGACAGAGCTTAGGAGCCCTCTCCCAATGTTCAGAGACACAAGCCAGGGCACAGGAAAGGGCACAGGGCACAGGACTCGGAGAGTTTGGGGACTGAGACTTAGGAGAGAGTGAAGAAAGCTGAGGCAAGGGAAGCGCTGCTCAGCTGGGGAAGAAGGCCAAGATGGAAAGCAGAAAGCAACGATGAGGGCTTGAGCAAGAAGCCACAAAGGACAGCAGAACCACCTGCAACGCTTCCTCGGAGGTGGCACCAAAGTCAACGGTCAGTATGGTCCGGATTGCAGGCACGGCCGTGCTTTCCCTTTTGTGGACAATGGAGAGGAAGGAAGGAAGCTGGAAGGGAAGGGCTTGTGCTGCATTAGAAGAGGGCTTCACCTGTGCAGGACTTGATGTATGGCAAGAGCTGGAGACGCTGCATTCCTTCAGGGTGCTTCAGCTCGATCCCTGTTTCAACGTATTGATTATTAGCTGACCTTATAGCATGTCTTTAGTCATTGTTAGTATCTTACCTACTTAATTTTGTGTTGAAATGTATTTTAGTTGCATTTTGCATCTCTTCATTTCAAATAAAAGCAAACCAAACTTTTTAAAACTGGTGCTGCCTCTTTCAGTAGCTGCTCAAAATGTGCCTGGCTTGGGCTGGCCATCGTAGGGCGATGAAGCGGTCGGCTTCAGGTCCCTCCATGGAAATGCAGCTGCTTTTCCCCCATTTCCCTGTTGGTGTTCTGCACCTGTGGCCTTTCAGCCCAACTGGAACTGCTAGCAACAGACTGTGAGCATCCCCTCGCTCTGCGAGGGCTGAGAGGAAAGCAAGGGAGAGGAAGCAGGGCGGGAGGAAAAAGGGTGTCCCTGCACTCAGCCTCTTGAGCTTGTCTGTCTTCCTGGCTGGCTCTTTCAGCCTTCTGATGCACCGTGTGTTGCTGTTTGCCCCGGGAAGCCCAGCTGCACGCATGGAGGAGGACAGGGCAGCTGGAGGGCTGCAGGTGAACGCGCCTCGGGCACAGAGCTGAGCCGTGAGCTGGGAGGGCCCTGAGCCGCGCGGCGCTGCTTCAGCTCCAATGGCTTCAAGCGCGCGATGGGCAGCGCTGCGTGTTTAGTGCCAGGGTGCTGCGAGGGCACGTTGCTGAGCCAGAGCCCAAAGAGGAGAGGCTGGATGCCAGGAGTGTCTGGTGGCCATTTTCAATTGGCGCCTTGGCATCTTCCTTCTTCCACCAGCCTGCACAGTGGACTCGGTACAATGAGCTACAAGGCACTGCCTCCTGCTGCCTGCATGGCAGCAAGCAGCGCTGCTGGAGGTGAAAGAGAGGATTGTTGGGCTGTGTGCAGCAAAGGACCTGGATGTGAAGGAGGGAAACCAAAGATTGATGAGTGGTCATTGCATCTCAGCTGTGGGTCTGGGCTCAGCCCGTGCAGCAGCACCTCGGGGCTGGGGCCGAGCCCGGTGCCCAGGGCTGTGCTGCCTGCAGGAGGCTGCGGGGCTGTGGGGCTGGGGCAGCCGCTGTGGGTGCAGCACATGGGCATGGGGGAGGGCCGGCAGCAGGGAGGGCATTGGGTCCGAGCACAAATCGTGTTGGTCACAGCACAGGGGCTGCAGGGGATGCCAGGAGCGCAGAGCAGGGAGGGCTGGGCTGTGTGCAGGACACGGCATGAAATCTTCCCTCGGCAGCTGCTGAGCTTTTCCCCCAAGGCTTCAGACTCAGATGATGAGGCTCTGCAGTAAAGCCAGCCGGGCCATCCTGATCCTGCAGGGTTAGGAAAGGGCACAACAGAGCAGTCAGTGAGGAGCACAAGGCAGTGAAGCGCAGCACAAGCCATTGATTGCCTGCACTGATGATGTTCTGCAGCCACCTCAATTGAGATCTGCGTCCTGAGTGCGGATGGAAAGTGAAGGGAAAGGAGGAGCGGGGGATGGAGGGGCAGGAAGCGCTTGGTGCCGGCGGGAGCAGTTCCGGGCCATGGCGGCATGGTGGTGCCGGGAAGGTGATCGGAGCTGAAGGAAGGTGTGTAACATGTCCTTGCTCTGGCTGTCAGTGAGCGGGACGAGTCGGGGCTGCAGTTCTGTGCTGGTGTTTGTTGCTGGGACCGGCTGCCTGAGCAGAATGGGGGCAGCGAGAGGGAGGTTGGACAAGCGGCAGCATCAGGAGCACGGCCCGGTTCTGCTGTGCTGATGGTGCTGTACGGCTGTGGGTCCCCACTGAGGGTCGGTGAGGCAGCGTGGCCCCGTGTGTGGACGTGGGATGTAATCAGAGTGAGTGGATGCAAATGGAGTCAGAGGTGTTACAAGGAGAGGCTCAGGATTGGAACATGGAGAGCAGAGCTGGTGTGTCCCAGCAGGCAGGCGTAGTCAGGTGCCCTTTGGAGCCTGCTGTTGTTGGTGCTGAGCTCAGGAGCCCCATCAGATCAGGTGCTGCGTGCTGCGTATGGCAGCGCCAAGAGATTCCCTTGTGGGAGAAGGGGGAGGATGAAGGAGGCCGAGGGCCCTTTGCTCAGGGCCAGCTCGTCTGTGGCCTCTTGCTGGCCGGAGAGAAGGGCTGCCCGCTGGGCACAGGCAGTGCCTTCTGGCTCCCGTGCCGTGCCCTGTCCTCCAGCCCCCTCCTCATACCATGTGGAACGCCAGTGCCAGCAGTGCCAGCAGTGCGGCCGCCATGTTAGAACCCTGGCCATGTCACCTTGGTCACCTTGGTCACCGTTGCCCCACGCAACGCACTCGCCTCTGAGAGCTCTGGACGTTGACAGCCATGTCGGAAGCCAAGAGAGCAAGGCTGGAGGATTCCCACGATTTAGGTGGGAAGATGGAGCCGGGGACTGCAGGGTCGAAGAGGAGGAGGAGGGGGCCCACCATGACCATCAGGTGGCAGACAGGCAAGCGAGCCCGTTCCCATCGCGCCTGGACCAGCTGCATGACCACCTCCGTGGAGCCCATGGAGGTGGATCCACCTCCAGATGAACCCATGGAGGTGGATCCACTTCCAGATGAGCCCATGGAGGTGGATCCGCCCGTGGCACAGCTGGCCTGGCACCACACCACCGTGCCAGGCCCCACATCCTTACCATCTCAGCTCCGAAATCGCTGGTCCAGGCGCTGGGCTCCTTACCGCCTGCGCGGCCCCCGCCCCCGGCATTAGCCGGGTGGCTTCATTTAACATCAGCTCCTCCTTTGAGACCTCTGCGGGCCCCCGGTTCCATCTTAACCCTATTTCTATTGTGGATTTTAGCGTTAAGTTTAATTGTAGTTTTAGGAGTAGGTTATTGTTTGCGTTTTTTAGTTAGGAGTAGGTTATTGTTCACGTTTTAGTGTTAGTAGATGATTGTTCCTGTTTTAGAGCTAGTTGTAGGTTACTGTTCATGTTTTAGTGTTAGGTGTAGGTTTCTGTTCCTGTTTTAGAGTTAGGCATAGGTTACTGTTCGTACTTAGAGTTAGGTGGGGTCCTACCAGCAGATGGCAGCAAACAGCGCTCACTCGGTAAGCACACGTCTGCTTTCTCACCCAATGACATGAGTGCTGCTTCATGAGTGCAGAGGTCTGTGACATCTCCGATGGATGGGATTTGCATCTTGTGACTTCTCTGTTGCAGATTGTCGAGGAGCAGAGCGTGAGAGGCTGTGAAATGCAATTGGGCTTCATGGAAACAGTCCGGAGCTGTGTCTGGAGCTTCCTGCGTGGCCATTGTAAGGTAGGTGTGCCTTACTGTAAGCGTGTGCTGAAGCAGTGTTGGTTAAGCACAGCTCACTCCTCTGTCTTCAACAGATCAGCTTTCTGCGCACTTTATTTCTGTGTCTGGCGTTGTAGAGCACAGCAGCAGCAAGACAGCAAACACGTCCACAACCAGGTACGTGAACATGGGAAACTTTAATTCTGTGAATAATACTGGTATTAATATTAATAAAGTAGTGGTCACGCATGTGTGATGGAGCTCAGGGATAGGTTTATTCTTGTCTGTTAAGCTCTTCCCTTATTTGACGTCCACCCGTCCTCTCTTGCTTCTCTTCCCCCCACCTGCAAGTGCAGCAGTACTGCAGGCTGAGGGCTCTTTTCCTAGGCAGGCGGGCAAAGGCAACTGAAATGCAAGTTTGCTGTCCCTCTTTGTTCTCGGGTCAGTAGGCCCTGGATATCTTCCCAGCACCTCTCTAAGTCAGCCTGGAAATGTTTGCTCGCAGGAAGTAACCCCATTGCAGTGCCTGAGACTAATGATGCCTTTTCCCCCCCTTACAGCACGCAGCCTCTGTGAGAGCAGTGGAGCAGCAGCTGTCTGCGCTATGGCTGCTGAACTGCATTTCTCACCACCTGAGATCCCTGAGCCCACGATATTGGAGAACATGCTGTGCTACGGACTCTTGTTTGGAGCCCTTTTCCAGCTTCTGTGTGTGCTGGCCATTATCCTGCCAGCTTTCAAGTCCCCAAAGGCAGTAAGTAGCGCTGTGTGAGATTGATAGGAATGCTCAGGCAGTCGGCTGGGAGGGAACTGTCTTGCTAGAGAGGACTTTAGGCTCTGGTTTGCATGGGTTTTTTGGGAACTTGACAGATGTGGAGTTTCTAATGTGCCCTGAGGTCAGGAAGGCAATTTCCTGTGCTGGTCTCCCAAAGCTGCTCGGTCAGGTGACTTGAGCTCCCAAAGCAGCTGTCAGCCAGTTGTTAGAAAGTTCCCTGACTGTTTCCCAATTGCTTCTTGCAGGACTCAGAGGGTTTTGAGTCTAAGACGTGGGAGATGGTGAAGAAACCCAAGGCAAGTGCTGCTCAGCTGAGAAGCAAGAAGGAAAGCAAAAAGAAACAATAAGGGCTTGAGCAGGAAGGCACAAAGGACAGCAGAATCACCTGGAATGCTTCCTCAGAGGTGCACCAAAGGACACACACTGCATGGTCTGGTTTTCAGGCCTGGCCGTGCTTTCCCTTTCATGGACTGCGGAGAGGAACTAAGGAAGCTTTGTCTTTAGTCATTACCAGTATCCCGCCTATTTGATTTCATATTGAAATGTATTTTTGATGCATTTTGCATCTCTCTATTGCAAATAAAAGTGAAACAAACATTTGAATGGTGGTGCTGCCTCTTTCATTAGCTGCTCAAAATGTGCCTGGCTCAGGCTGGCAATCTCAGGGTCCTGATGTGGTCGGCTTCACGTCCCTCCTGGAAATGGAGCTGCTTGTCCCACGTTTCCGTGTTGGTGTTCCCAACTGGTGGCCTTTCAGCCCATCTGGAACTGCTGGCGATGAACTGTGAGCATCCCTTGTTCTACGAGGGCTGAGAGAAACAAAAGCAGCGTGGGAGGAAGAAAGGTGTCCCTGCGCCTTGAGCTTGTCTCTATTCTGTACTTCTGTAGATACCGTATATCTAGAGCTTGTTCTTTGAGAATGATGACTGCTTTGTTTGATGTGTGGTTTCTGGCCCTCATTCATCCTATTAATGCGATAGAACTGACAAACTTGTTTGTGTTTAGGTTGTTTGTATGCTCTATTTCTTATTTTCTCCGTATATGCACTGTCCCCATGATTTCCTGTGCATGTGATTAATTCACATGACAATAAACAGAAGAGACACTCTCCATTTCTTAGGAATGACGCTTAGGTTCACGTATAGATGAGCTTCTTAGTTTTAGAGACTTCAGGCTTTGGAGACTACCTTGGTTTGAACAGCAGAAGGCATCAGTGTTTACTTCTCAGCAGCACCAATCCACAAACCTGAGTAATAGCTGCTTGTTGCTCTGTTTCTGCAGAGCCTCGCAGCTCCCCATGCACTGATTACAGCCTTTGGAAAGGCAGCCAACTCACTTTCCTTGGGAAGCCACACAGATGTGAACCGTAATAGCCCATTGACTTTAGAGATGATTGAACAGGACTCTTTGATTAAAGGATACTGTCAGATGCGTGTCTGCCCCTCTATTCTCTGGTGCTCTGTGTTGGAAGCTTGAAGCTAGCACATCTTGCTCTGCCGTTTTCTGTGTGTCCTTTTCCAGTTGGCAAGCTCTCACTGCTAGAACCCAAGATGCTAAAGCAATATTTAGACTCAAATGCATTTAATGAAAGGAGGCAATCTGTGTGTGTGCGCTTTCTCCAGTGAGACTGGCACTGTTCCCTCGTGTCTTTACCAGATAACTAGACTTTATTTCCCATGGCTGAAATATGATCTGTCATCTGCCCTGAAGGAAACAAGCTTTATAGCTTAGGATTCCTTGTTAGTCCAGGTGAAGAAAGCTTTGCCTTCGGTGCCCTGCCTGGATTTTGGTCTTGGTGTAAAGGCTCTGACTGTGACATTCTGACTGCTGTTTTGAGGCTTACCTTTTGTCTCGCACGTGATAAGGATGAAAATTTAGCAGAAATACCTTTTCAGTGGTTCAATACATGCTGGTGATTCTGTGATATCTTTTTCTGGTGTGAGTAATTGTTGTTTAGTGTTGGTTTTTGTCCTGCTGTTAAAATGGGGGTGTTTTTTCTCTACAAAGCCTGATTTAGGCACTTAAGCTTATAACAACCTCTGTGGTAACAGGCTGTGTGTGGATTCACACTCATCCAGAAACACATGCAGAGGAAGCAGGGATGGTGCTGCTCAGGTCTTACTAAATGTAGGCTCAGCCTGATATAGATGCATTCCAGCGGAGATACCCAGCACTTACGTACTTTTGCTTTCACATAAATGCCCGAAATGAGCTGGGCATCAGCACGTTGTTAGAAAGCTCCCTGACTGTTTCCCAATTGATTCTTGTAGGACTTGGAGGGCTTTGAGTCTAAGACCTGGGAGATGGTGAAGAAACCCAAGGCAAGTGCTGCTCAGCTGAGCAAGAAAGCCAATGAAAGCAAAAAGAAGCGATAAGGGCTTGAGCAGGAAGGCACAAAGGACAGCAGAATCGCCTGGAATGCTTCCTCAGAAGTGCACCAAAGGCAGCGGACTGCGTGGTCTGTTTTTCAGGCATGGCTGTGCTTTCCCTTTCGTGGACTGCGGATTGGAACTAAGGAAGCTGGAAGGGAAGGGCTTCCAATGCATTAGCAGCAAAGAGGACTTCACCTATTTGGGACTTGATATATGGCAAGAGCTGAAGACACTGCATTCCTTTAGGGTCTGTCTCTTCAGGGCCAGGGACGGTCTAGCGTTAGCCTGAAATATGGCTAGAAGGGTCTGGAGAGAGGTGGTGTCGTAGCCACAGAGTCTCTGTAAGGCATCTGGAGCTTCCTGATGCCAGCTCACTGCTTGGTTTGTTTGATCACGAATGAGTCAACGGGAGGAGAACCTGATGTGTTAGGTGCCCCAGAGCTTACAGTGGCTTTGAAGAAAAGGGTTCTGTGGTGGGGCTGCAAGTCTGCCATCCTTTTGCATACCCAGACTGCCATCCTCAATTGACAAATGCATTGTGAGCCCAGGTCCAGCAGCAGTGCTGTGCTGTGTCTGTTCTATACCAGAAGACTAGCAGCACATTTGCTGGTACCATCAGTGTGAGAAGGACTGCGTTTGCTTCTCTCCCTTGCTGTCGGTGGATGAGTCAGGTGGGCAGCATGAGGAGAACAGAACAAAGCATGCGAGACAAAAGCACTCCGAAGTTGCTTGGAGATCTCAGGACAAAGAAACATGACAAAAATATCTGACACCAATTACATATAATCTTTGTTTCAAATTAAAACCAAAGTAACTTTTTAAAAGTCATGCTGCCTCTTTCTGTTTACTATGAAAGCTTCTTAAGCTCTGTAGAAACACGGGGACATCCATGGCCTGTTCACGAGAGTGACGCGTTTAGGGGAGGCCTTTCAGCTCCTTCGATCTGTGTGAGGGTGGTTGGCTCAAACTTTCAGGCATGCGTGAGTCTGTGCTTGACTTGGAAGCAGCAAAATGTCTGCCAGAACACCTCCACCTTCCTGGAAAGAGGAAACGGTGCAATGTCTTAATTAATTTGCCTCTCATGAGGGATGTTGGCTCCAAGAGCCCCCATGGAGGTAGCAAAATAAAGGCAGCGTTTGTTAATAGGATCGGGGGATTAGATGGGGATTCAGTCAATTGATAATGGGGATTTCTGTAGGCCCCATGGCAAGTGTAGCTGTAGCAGGGAGCTGCCTGGCAGCCACTTGGGCTGCAGGAGGAGCGGTGAGCTGGGTGAGCTCTGGCTGGTGTTACTTGGTTCCCTCCCCAGAAGAGGAAAGGAAGGAAAGACTGTGCGGTAAGTCCTCAAATTCCCAGGCATCTATCTCAAGCAGTTTTTCTCTTCCATTTTTGACTGTTCAAGCAGGTCTCCCTCTCTGACCACATGCTGTCCCGCTCACAGTGCATCCTTGTGCTCCTCCAGTGCAAGCTGCATGATCCCTTGAGGCAGGCTAATAAGCAGCTCGTGACCCGAGTTCCAGTTCACATAGTTCAGTTAAATCCCTATTAATCCTGCTCAGACCTAATTGACTTTCATTCTCATACATGTGCTTCTCTCTGCTTTAGAGATGCTCTCTGCTGATGTTCCCCACTGGCAGCAGCGGAAGAGCCAAGGCTGTCTGTGAAGAGAACCAATACTTCCTTCTTGCTGCTCTGGAAGTTTTGAAGCCAAGATTCTTTCCCAGCCTGGTGTAAAAAACATGAAAAGAGCCCTTTGGTGTCTGGGTGCCAGGGAGGGTCAAGGCTCCGTGTGGTGATACTTAAGGAGAAAGCAATGAGGCTGTAGGAGGGGAGGAGGTGGTCACTGCCTCTGTTCATGGAGGTAGTTCTTCCAGGAAGGTGTTCTGTTGCTCACAGCGTGTTCCTGCAGGGATCAAGATGACTGTATTGATTTTGTTTGCTTCTGAATCTCATGAAGCATTGGACTGACTGCAGCAAGGAAGTGGGATGATGAATGGAGAGTGCTGGCGTTTGGATCCTGGCTGCTTGTTTGGTGATGAGGTTGGCTGCCGGGTTTGGTGCTCTGAAAGGATCTGACCCTCCTCATCCTCAGACCAGAAGGGATGATTTGGCTGGGGCCGTCCCACAAGAGATACGGAAGCAAACCAGTGTCGGCTTTGGTGTGTCTGAAACTGCTGCTGACTGCAGGGCAAAGGTCCTGCTCTCCTCCAGTACCTGTAGCTTGTGGCTTTGAGCAGTTCTTCTAAGTTTATGGAGTGGTTTTGTGGCTTTTGTTAAGTGGATCAGAGCAGTCGCTGGTCAAAACGTCCCTTGTTTGGGCTGGCAATTACAGGGTGATGATCCTGTTGGTTTCACATCTCTTCCTTTAAATTCAGCTGCTTTTCCCATCTTTCATTCTTGGTCTCCCAACTTCACCGCCCACCCCGATCTGTCACCACACATCAGTGCTGTGCAGTCCCCACCTCTGGTGATGTTCACTTCCTTCCCCTCAGCTTGTGGGGTTTCACTCGGAGCCTGAAGGCCCTTGTGTGGCTCTGGAGCTTTCTGTACCCTGTGTGAACAGCAGCTGGCTGCAGCCAAAGGCCCTCAGACTGCAGCTGAAGCAGAGCCCAGTTGATTCCTGCACAGCCTGGGTCCAACCCACCTGCCAAACACAGAACCATGCTGCTGTGTGAGAGCCTCCAGGCCGGAGAGAAGGATCCCAGCATTAGTCCCCCCGCTTGGCAAACCTAAACCAGCCCTAAGCTCATAACCATGGGTTCCTGATGCTGGCCATGCTAATTGCTTGCTGTCACACCCACACTCTTTGCATGTCTGCCAAGCTCAGTGATTGTAAAATGATAGAATTCCTGAGCTGGAGGGTCCCTGCGAGGACCACTGAGTCCAGCTCCTGGCTGCACGCTTCAATGGCTCCAGGTGGGGATGGCAAAAAGCTGCTTGAGTTCCTGAAAAGATCAGAGCAAAGGCTCTGCTGCATCTGTCTGCGACTCAAACACCACCATTGTGTTATTCATAGTAATAATTCCTACAAATATAGTTGGAATTTGCAGCGAGCAAAGCGCAGCTCACCTCAGGAACAGAATCAAAGGCTGGCACAGTCTGAAGCACACATCTCTGCCTGTTTTGCTGTTGCCCGGGCAGATTGCAGCTTGATGACATCCAACAGCAAAGCAGTTCTCCTTCAGCAGGTATCTTCTGAACTCACAAGCACCTCTGCACTGCAGAGCAGCCTGTTTAACAAGGCTGTCCATCATTCACACTGCTTTCAGATCTGACATTCCTCTCCTAGCACCCAGGACCAATGCTTAGTCACTTCCCCGTGAGGAGGAATGACTTAGCATTAGGTAGTAGATGAGAAAAGGATTCTTTCCTATGTTGCTCCCTTATAAGCTCAATAACCACATGCTGCACGTGGGTAACAAGAGCCAAACAGGAGCCGTTCCATCCCAGACTACACCTGCAGATGTCTCCACAAGGTCCGTCTGAAGAGTCTCACAGCTGAAGGTCCTGGGACTGCTCTTCCTCTCTCCAAACACACGGTAGCTGAGGAAAGCTCCCTATTAGCTGAAGAGACCAATTTCAGGACCTTCACTGACTGGAGGAGCCACTGTGGGACACAGGTGTCCCCTCCCACTCACCCTCTCTCCACAGCCGACCATGGGGCAGCTCTTGAAAAGATGACGGAGCTGTCTAAATCAAACCCTAGCACTGACTACATAAACAAATACATGGACTAGCTGCATGAAGAGCAAGCAGCAGACATTGCAACAGCAGGTCAAATGCAACCTCAAAGATTTACTAACGAAGAGTCAAAATGCTACATTTCCAAGGGAAGCCTAAAACGGATCAACTCAGGTGTGACAGTGGCTCCCAAGGCGGTTCTGCTCCACACATTGCTGGTGCACTTGCTAAGACACCTCATCTTTGTCTTTGGACACTGGGAAAAGGGGAAAACATTTTGCTACTGGTATGTCATTCTTGGGAATGGGAAAGAAAGTGAGTGTGGGACTTGAGTCACATCACTGCAGCCTATGGAGAGCCCCTGGGGTGTGTAGCTGCCCTGCAGCACCGCACTGCCGCTCCACTGCTCCAACAACACCTACAGCAGCTGTGCACATAAAGATGGCAGACTACAGGGAGTGCCATGCAGGTGCTGCAGGGCTTCATCCCCTAAGCCCACAGTATCAGCAGTGCCCAGCTGGCTTTGCTGCACAGCCTTATCACCTGAGAGTCTGAAGACTTGGGGGAAAAGCTCAGCAGCTGCGCAGCTGCCGAGGTTCCATGTCATGCCCCGGCCTGCACACAGCCCGGCTCTCCCTGCTCTGCTCTCCCAGTGTTTCCCGCAGCCCCTGTGCTGTGACCAACACGAGCGGGGCTCGGGCCCAACGCCCGCTCACATCCCCAGCAGGCAGAAATAGCACACGACAGAAACCCAGCCTACCTGCAACCCCCAGCAGCAGTTCAATCCTTCATTTCTACACTTGTGCTTCGTAACACCAAACCAATAACGACAGGACGAGCATCTCTTTGAGTCATTTTATAAAAGTATTTGACTTACAGAGATATTGTTACAGTTTCCTGAGTACTGGAAATTACAATACAAGGAAATTTCCACAATTAACTTCATACAGTATTTTACCATCCAGTGCTGCTGATCCCTGTCCATGTCCTTGTTCAATGGAGCAATACACAAACAGTGATGCTGGAAGAAAATGAAGACACCACAAGAATCAGGGGCTGGAGATACCAACAGAACCATGAGCTGAATTCACAGACAGAGCACAGCATGTCAGAATGATGCAAACAAGACAACTTTAACAGGCTTTTCTTTTTCATGGTTTTTTTTTTTTTTTCTGGAATAGAAACACATTAAAATATCAGCTCCCGCTGCTTGATCAGATGAAGACATGACGCATTTACTGTGCAGCTTCATATAGGAGCACCTGAGCTACCTGGAGCAATAAGGCTTTGTTAATTCGTCCATCAGCAGCTCAGCAGCTCATTCAGTTTTTCATGTCATTTTCATAAGGTAAACAACGAAACAGAAGTTACTTTCATGTTTGAGAATTGGGATTAGTTGGCAGCTACATACGAGTACGTATTTGTTATGCAGTATGAATTCACACAGACCAGGTTGCTCAAGCAGTGCTGGGAGCAGTAAAGTCATTCATCTCAGCTGGAAGTCCAATATTACCTGGGGTAGCAGATGCTGTGGGGTTATCCACAGCATCCACGGGATGTTTCCTCCGCATCCCCATAAGGAACAGCAAAGTGCACCAATGGTTCATAGGAACAACGTTTTATTTCTACAGAACATGCTATAGAAAAACCAACAGACTTGTTGGCTTACAAAGCAAAATGTGTAAGTAAACATTATTTCAGACTTCAAGAATGTCGCCAATTGAACACACTAGCAGGTTTACTTTCCTCTTTGGCCAAATGCAGCATTTCACAGACTGCTTTTCCCAGCTGACTCTTTGTTTGCTGTACATTAAAGTAAGTTCTGGTGCTTGGGATATCCAGCCCACTTTCCCCATCCAATACAGCAGGAAAGACACAAACACGCCACTTAAATTAAAGAAAGAAAACATGGAGTAAGTGGAATCCGAGACTGCAAAAATATATACAAGCATTTATCTTTTTCCTGAACTAAACATTTCAGCCATAAAAATATTCAACAGCTGTACCTACTCAAAGGCTAAGGCTATTTCAATTAGAACTGCTTTGTGTTTTAAAAATATAGGGCTGAAAGCCTTTTGGGTGATACTTATACATCCACGGCATGTCTAGGTTCCCTACGTGAATCATAAATCATTACGCAGAACACAAACTAGTTGTCTTAGCTTAATCTTGCATTATCCTGTTTAATTTCATCTCTCCTGTAAATACGTTAGATAACTAGATTTCACTGTAACTATTAACATAAACAGAATATTCATAAGGCTTTTTTCTTCTCCTTCTGAGCTGTATACGGTAAAATACCCATCCAGTGCTTTGGAATAGGCAGATCTTCCTCCTAGTAAAACTGTGAAGCAAGGATAGCTTTCACCGCCAGCGAGAAGGTTTCTGAAAGTGCTCGGTAGAAATCCAGAGTTTACATGGATAAAACCTCAGGATAACATCCATTTACTTACACGCAACTATTGTTAAATAATCCAAGTCGAGTCTACTTTACTATGAAGTGTGCAACAAGCAGAAGAAGCGAAGAACATCACGCTGAGTTCACATTCTTCAAGGTGCAAATCCCAGCTATTCCTGCCCAAAACCTTCAGTTTCTTCAGTTGCAAATAACAGCTTTTCCTTCAGCTGCTCATAATTCTTATAGGCTGGAAGGTCCAAGCGATTGAAACTGAAAACAAAGAGAAACCTTAAGTACTGAACAACAGTTTAAACCACCAAATATCCATTAGAACACAGGCATATGAACTGTCCTGTTCAGAAGGAAAACTGCATTTGTACCCTCTAAAACACCTGTATCTTGACATGCACTTGTCTATGAAAGTGAGAGTTAAAGCACAACAAGCACCTGAGCAGCGATAACTTTCCATAACTGGTAATGTATTTAGTAACAAGTCTCACCTAATCTCTCTTCTGTATCTGAAACTTAAAATCTGAGCATCTTCACAAAGCACCAGCGTAACTGAGAAACTGAGCAGAAGCTACATTTTCTCCAGCCAAGAGGGAGCATGAGCGTGGCTATTTATTTTCATTGCCAAGATCGAGCGTGGTGATAATGGAACATCAATCCCAAACTCTTTAAAAAAAGGACAACCTTAAGTACTAAAAGTATCTTTACGTTTTTAGTGATGTGCAGATCCATGGCGTTTACAATGGAATCAGCTCCACAACAAAACTGCTTTTCAGAAGTTCAACTATTACTCAGCAGAGCTTACTGCCATAGCCCAGTGCTTTGCTTTCACACAGTCTCAGACACTTCCATAACACACCCACTTCCTAAAATCTCAAAGTAGATTTCCATCCATAAGAACAGAACCACAGCAGAGTTTGATCCTTCGTACTTACCAGGTGTGACTTCCAGGTAACCAGTTTTCCTTTCCAACTTTCTCAATGCAAAATTTTTGGGGTCTGTTGCTCCCTGTACAAAAATCAAACAATGAATTCTTAGGTCTAACTGCCCGTGTACACCAGTAGGTAATACATGACAACAGCGCGTGAAAACAAGACTATAACTACTTGCAGAGCACAAAGACATTTGTCTCTCACTACATCCCTCTGAAGAAATCCACGTGGTGAAATGCATAAATATGAAGCGGTTTTCAAAGAAACTCAACCACTGAATCACATCGTTGGTTTGGTACTGGAAGGAATCTCTGGAGTTTACCTAGTCCTGCCACTCTGATCAAGCAAGGATTACCCAGAGCAGGCTGCCCTGCCAGGACCACGTCCAAACCATGGATCAAGTCACTGATGCAAGGCCTGTTCACATTCCATCCATCCCTTTTTCTATCACCGCTCTACCAATATGCAAGACTCAGATTCCATATAAATTCATTAAAAAATACCCTTAAACACACAGCTTGGTCCCTATTAAGAAAAAAGGAAATAACATGAGCATAAAATGCATTAAAGAGGGCTCGTTACCCGTGAGGTCAGCAAATCCTCCTACTGGTAATCTGCATGTTCCAGTAACGAACTGTAGAAATCTCATTCTCTTCTCATTATCTATTTATTTCCCAAACTGAAAAATAATAATTAACATTGATGCCAAGTTTAATATTGAAATGTTCACTTCCCCATCCCCCATGGGACAGCTGGATTAGCAGTTATCATTTACATTTACATGCTACTTATCTGTTGAGTAATTCTGACTATTGCTCACTAAGCTGTTGCTGTGTTCTTGTGTGGAAAAAAGAAGTCTACAAACCTGCCAGAACCACAATATCTGTCTGCAGGTTCTGCTATCATGCCGGTAGATGGTATTGCCTCTGCCAGTCATTCAGATCAATTTCTTGAATTCCACACAGGAGCACCTTTAGGGAAGAAAAATTTCATAAACATGGAAACTACGAGCTACTACTTTGCTTCTACAGCAAGACTATTGTACTGAAATACTACTGTACTTCAAAGCACCCGCAATCACAGTACGCTTGGTTTTAAAATTAAACTCTTAAACTTCCACAGCAAATAATAACATCCGTGGCAACAAAGAAGATACACCAGTCATGAAAACGAATGCATTTAGACATATAAACCATACTTTCTCATTGCCTAACCGTACCATTCTGTGCTAGAAATACGATGTTCTGCTGCAGAGTATAATTTGGAGAGACCAAAAGCAGCTCAAACCTGCTCCACTCAGTAATTTGACCATACGCTGATATTTGGTTCTTATCTCCCTTGCTTTCCAATTGCTCACTCTTTAAACATACGCAAATCACATGGTCAAGGATAACAAAAACACTGCTAGCCAAAAAATTTATGCTGGCAGAATCTTAACGTTAGAAATGTGTCTAAGTTGGTTGCAAAGAATGAAGTGAAGAACAACACAGTAACCAAATACTAACTGATACATAAGGCTTCTCTCCCACATCCTGAAAACAGAACCTCCAGCCTTAATGAACTCTGCTCTTCAGACACTGACTAACATTCAAGTATTACGTGTAGCAGCCTGGATCTGGCAATAGTCAAAGAATCTTTTACCTCCATCTCCTTAGCATCAAAGGACTGCAGATACTGCTGGGGCAGAATTTCATTGAAGCCTTCAAATGAAGCTTGTGTCTGTTCCCCAGCGCCTCAGAAAGTCTCCATTCTGCTACCAGCCTGGAAAAGACACAGAAGGATCATTTAAAACGGGCTACGCTAACCCAAGTTCATCTTTGTTAGTTTGTTTTGAAATGAACCGTAAGCTGTGTTAAGAAATATGGTGGAAAGTTCTGGGGATAGAGCACTGTGTAACTGTATTCTAATTGTGTTCCCAACCTTCACCCTGCACAAACAATTTTAAGTTAAAACCCTATGTTTCCAACCACTCAACTGCAGAAAGCATTTTAGGCTCTAACAGGAGGCAGCATCTACTCACTGTTGATATTAATGAGAGCACAGGAGTCCCTTGCTACCCGGAGGAAGAAAAAAATGCAGAGCTGTTTTCATCTAATATGTTCCATATTTGTTTCTGTTAATCAGGAAACTTTGCTCTGTGGTAGAAACACCACTCTCCATTAAGAAAAGGGAGAAAAGCAGGCAGGAGACCCAAAGAACCTGAACCCAGGGAGAAGCAGATATTATGCTGAATTCAAGCCTAACCTGTCAGGAGAACTGGAATCGAAAGGAGAGATGAAACTCTGGGGAACGCAACACAGGACACAGAGTGTGACAAAAGAACATTGCTTAAGCTGCAATCTGAGCTCTCCCCGGCTTCCTCAAAACCAGAAGAGAATGGTCTTCTGCAGGTACTCCCTCCTCTCTATCCCAATGAGTATTTTGCACAACTGCCAATGCCAATACGTTCCTTCTGCAAATGTCGCCGTTTCTGTGAAACCTTTCCAGATGACTCGTGACTAAAGCAATTTCTACTCCCTCATTCCTCAAAACCTTCCCACAAAAAAGCCTTCACATATCAGATGGTAAGAAAGAGGGAATTCTACGGCCACAGCAATAAAGCGCGCAGAAAGCCCATCTGTTGCAGACAGAGGAGTGAGCCGTGCTTAACCAACACTGCTTCAGCACATGCTTACAGTAAGGCACACCTACCCTTGTGCTGGCCATGCACAAAGCAGTGAGGTCTTGAATGTTATGGAGGATTCAGCAGGAGATTATTCAAGACTGGGAATCTCCAGGGCAGATCTCTGGTGGTACTGTGGGGGAAAGGTTTTATGGTCCACCCTACCATCTAACTGGGGAGGCACCTGTGCACTTATTCAATTATTTATACCATTCACCCTGGCATTTGAAAAAGGCATATCCAAAAATTCTGGAAGAACCAAAAGGTGTTTAGTGGTATCATTTGATGATGCAATATATTTAGATTCAATCAAGGTACCTAGAGGAGTCCCTGATAAATTTAAGGCAAGAAATCAAAATGCTGCAGGATTTGAGTCACTGTTTTGGTGGGTGACGATCAACAAGAATGTAGACTGGATTAACTACATCTATTATAATCAACAGCGACTTATAAATGATACAAAAAGTGCAATTAAGGGAATTACAGAACAGCTAGATGCCACAAGTAGGATGGCCTGGGAGAATAGGATTGCTCTAGATATGATGCTAGCTGAAAAGGGGTGTGTGTGTGTAATGTTGGGAACCCACTGTTGTACCTTCATCCCCAATAACACAGCTCCAGACATCACAATAATTAATGCATTGCAGGGACTTACTACCCTTGCGAATGAATTGGCAGAAAATTTAGGAACAGATACCTCTGTCACTGGATGGTTGGACTCGTGGTTTGGTAAATAGAAAGGGATGATTGTTTCTATATTTACTTCTTTGATTATAGCAACAGGAGTCCTGGTGGCCATAGGATGCTGTATTATCCCCTGTGTAAGGGGCCTGGTACAGAGATCAATTGAGACAGCATAATTAAAACAAACACCAGTGAAACGACCACCATACTCAGATAAAATGATAATATTAGAGGAGATGGGTAATGAAAATAATGATATTAGAGGAGATGGGGAATGAAGGAAGAGGATGAGGTCTATAAGATAATACCTTAAAGAAAAAGCAAAACTTGCAGAAATCAACAGTGTATAAAGAAGAAAAGTGGGGATTGTGGGAATCAAATGTTGTTTCTGCATTTAGAATAAGATAAGAATATTTTATTTCAAGGTCTCATTATATAAGTGAAGCAGTTTGTAGTTATTAGGTAGAAGTTATTAGGTACAAAGACAGCAGCTCCTGTCTGTCCAGCTGTCTGAAATAGAACTAGTGATTTTTGGTACTGGACAAATAAGACCTGAGTAATAAAGGATCCAAAGAGGAGAAGTGAAAATAATTAACAATATGCCTGTGTAAACTAGCAACAATGTATGTTTTAGTGTTTTGTTGTATGCATTGTAAAAATATACAAGTCGTGATATACCTAAGGATGTGCCTGAAGAGATAGTGGGAAGGACTGGAATCACCCCCCCACCACCCCCGGGCTCTTTGTTTAACAAAGGCCTCTAGGACAGAATGGAAGAAGCTTTGAAGGGAATCAACATATCAATGCGATAAGAGTACCGAGACATCTTGGAAACAAAAACAGCAGGACGGCGACTGACAAGATAGCAAGTGAACTAACAAATTTCAGAATGTAATTAACAAATGCAAACCTCGGGTAACATTGTAACCTGGAATACCCAACCAAAGGGGAAACAGGAGGGGAAAACATATGGGAGAAAAGGTATAAAAACTGTAACATCATGTCCATAGGTGCGCTTCTGCCATCAGGGCGCCCGCCATTGCAATCGCGAATAAAAACTGCTTTTATCAGAGATACCGTCCTGACCAAAAATTATTGAGGATATTTCCAACACTCCCTCTCCCTCCCTCCGCCCTATGACGGCAGCCCTTCAAAGCAACCAACACAACCACGCCAAACCGCAGCCCGGACTCGTCCCGCTCACTGCAATCCAGACCCACTCCATCCGTACAAACCTTCATCCACGCCGTTTCTTAACCGGGCCTCGGCGCCACCCGGATCTTACAGCCAGCGAGCGGCCGGCAAACGAACGGACGTCTTCCTCTTGGTGCCGCACAGCCCAGCACGGCCGGAGCCGCACCACACGATCCGGGCCGGGGCCGGCTCAGGCTCTGCCTCCAGGCTTTTGGGGCCGGCCGGGTGACTCCGCAGCACAGCGAGACCGTGGAGCCGCCCGGGAGCCGCCTCTGGGTGCCGGCAGCGCCGCGAGCTCCTCCCCCGACAGCCCCTCCGTGCCCCCGCACCGAGGCCCGACCCCGTTCGCAGCACAGAGCCCGCTCCTCCCGGCCCCGCTCATGGCCGCCATGGCCCGGAAGTGCTCTCCGCCGCCTGCAGGAAGCACTTCCTGTCACTGTCACTGTCACGTGGCTCAGGCCGGGCTGGGGCCTGGTGGGGGGGGGGGCGGCTGCCGGAAAAGAACCCAAAATTCACGTCTCGTTCCGTGTCTTTCCTCTCGCTTTCCCTCCTTTACATTCCCATTCCCTTCCTTCCTTCCTCGCCCTCGTCCCCTTCCCTTCACCACCTCCCTGTGTCCATTCCAGCGTCTGGCCACCCGTTCTGAGCAGTAATACCTCGTAGTGTCCAGCCTGAATCTCCCCCGTCGCAGCTTGAAGCCATTCCCTCTGGTCCTATCATTAATGACACGAGAGAAGAGGCCGAGCCCCAGCTCACTACAGCCTCCCTTCAGGAAGTTAGAGAGAGCAATGAGGTCTCCCCTGAGCCTCCTCTTCTCCAGGCTGAACAATCCCAGCTCCCTCAGCCGCTCCTCATACGGCCTGTGCTCCACACCCCTCACCAGCTTTGTTGCCCTCCTCTGAACGCGTTCCAGGGCCTCCATGTCTTCCTTGCACTGAGGGGCCCAAAACTGAACACAGCACTCGAGCTGCGGCCTCATCAGTGCTGAGAACAGGGGGACAATCACCTCTCTGCTCCTGCTGGCAACACTGTTTCTGATGCAGGCCAGGATGCCGTTGGCCTTCTTAATATACAGCAAAGGAATCTCCTGAAAAGGAAACCAGAATATCTGGCAACATGAAACAAAGTTCGGATTCATAAAAGACTGGCAGCAAGGCCTGAATCTCTTGTGTAATCTGCTCTTGATTTATCACATTAGCACTAGGTGGAATGCAGAAGCTTCCTGAGATGTGATAATCAAAACCTAGTCCAATGCCTTAGAAAAAGCCTTTAAGAGATTACTCCTCCTTGTCTCTTTAAAATAAACTTAGGTAATACAAAAGGTTGGAAAATTTTTGGACAACTCCCCAGGGCCGGGCTTTGGAAGGCCGTATTGACAAGAGTCAATCAAGCTCCGGCTGCAGGCGTATATGTGTGTGCCAGTTCTTTAACACAGTAGGAATCACAACTTGCTGCATGATCAAAATTCTACAAATGCTACTCCTGAACCCCAATGACTTCCAACGGTGTTAAATTACCCCTTGATCTCAAAGCAGAACAAAACAACAAAATGCCACACCAATAGTGAATACATAAAAACAAACAACTCCTTGGGCCTCAAGGGGAGGCTGATGCACAGGCCACGGCTGCCAGCGTGCAGCTGGGCTTCCCAGGGCAAACAGCAGCACACGGTGCATCAGAAGCTGAAGGAGCCCTCAGGGAAGAGAGGCCAACTCAAGGGGCTGAGCACGGGACACCCTTCTTCCTCGCGGGCTGCTTCCCCTCCTCTGGTTTCTTTCTGTCGGACCTCAGAGAGTAAGGAGATGCTCACAGCCTGTCACCAGCACTTACCGGTTGGCTGAAAGGCCACCAGTTGGGAAGACCAACAAGGAAACGTAGGAAAACCTGCACCATGTCAAGGGAGAGACGTGAAGCCGACCGCTTCATCGCCCTGCGATTGCCAGCCCGAGCAAGGGACGTTCTGACCAGCTACTGAAAGAGGCAGCACCAGGCATAGAAAGTTCGCTTCAATTTTATTGCGTACAAAAGAACTCGGCTTCTATTTATTACCCCGCCCACACCCCAAAATGAAACCCCAGTGCCCAGGATTACCACTTAGCAATCAGTCACTCAGCCTACAGTCAGACCCAAGGAGAAGCCTGACCATGGGGCTACGTCACCTCCTCCCTCTCCAGTCCCAGCCAGCCCTAATTCAACCTAAGCCTACACTGGCCCTGGACCTCAAGAGACACACCCTGAAGGAACACAGCATCTCCAGCTCTTGCCATACACCAAGTCCTGCACAGGTGAAGCCCTCTTTGCTTCTAACGCAGCACAAGCCCTTCCTGTCCAGTTCACTTCCATCATCTCCACTGTCCATGACAGGGAAAGCACGGCTGTGCTGGTAAACTGGACTGTTCAGTCAGCTGCCTTTGGTGCCACCTCCGAGGAAGAGTTGCAGGTGGTTCTGCTGTCCTTTGTAGCTTCTTGCTCAAGCCATCATCGTTGCTTTCTGCTTTCTTTCTCGGCTTTCTTCCTCAGCTGAGCAGCACTTGCCTTGCCTCGGCTTTCTTCACTCTCTCCCAAGTCTCAGTCCCCAAACTCTCCGAGTCCTACAAGAATCAATTCAGAAACGCTCAGGGAACCTTCTCAGCTAACAACTGGTTGGCGGCTCGCTTTGGGAGCTCAAGTCACCCTCCTGGGCACGCTGGGCTGCCAGAACTGGGAACCGCCTTCCTGACAGTCGGGCACACAAGAATCTCCACCCCTGTCTCATTCCCCAAATCCCACACAAACCAGAGCCTAAAGCCCTTTCCTGCAAGGTGGTCCCTGCATGGGCAGGTGGACCCTCTGCCTGGCAGCTCATAGTGTGCAGCAGCAGCCGCAGAATAAGACTGAGCTGGCACCTCCAGGTTGCTGGCAACAGCTACAGATGGTTCCCTCCCTGCCGGTTGCCCGTGCCTTTCTCCCAGCCCATGAGAGCACCACTTACTGCCTTTGGGGACCTGGAAACTGGCAGCATGATGGCCAGCACAGAGAAGCTGCAAAACGGCTCCATAGAAGAGTCCGTGGCGCAGCAAGTTCTTCATTAGCATGGGCTCAGGGATCTCAGGTGGCCAGAAATGCAGTTCAGCAGCCATAGCACAGACAGCCTGCTGCTCTACTGCTCTCTTATGGAGGCTGCCTGCTGTGAGGGGGGAAAATAGAGGCATCATTACTCTCAGGCACTGTGATGGAGTTACTTCCTGCTAGAAACATTTCCAGGCTGACTTAGAGAAGTGCTCTGAAGCTTGGTCACCTTGAGCTACTGACCCAAGAACAAAGAGGGACATCAAACTTGCATTTCAGTTGCCCTTTAGCGCCTGCCTCAGAGAAGAGCCCTCAGCCTTCAGTATTGCTGCACTTACAGGTGAGGGGAAGAGAAGCAAGAGAGGACGGGTGGGTGTCAAAGAAGGGAAAATTTACCAGGCAAGAATAAACCTATCCCTGAGCTCCATCACACACATGTGAATACTACCTTACTAATATGAACAATAACATCATTCACACAGCTAAATTTACTCACATTCACGTACCTGGTTGTGGACATGTTCGAGGCCTCGCTGCTGCTGTGCTGTTCAACGCCGGCCACAGCAATAAAGCACGCAGAAAGCCCATCTGTTGCAGACAGAGGAGTGAGCTGTGCTTAACCAACACTGCTTCAGCGCCCGCTTACAGTAAGGCACACCTACCTTGCGCTGGCCATGCAGGAAGCTCGTGACGCAGCTCCAGACTGCTCTCCTGAGGCCCAGCTTCATTTCACGGCCACTCATGCTCTGCTGCTGGACATTCTGCAACGGAAAAGCCACCGGATGCAAATCCCATCCCTCACAGATTGCATCAGACCTCCGCTCTCATGGCAGTCGCACTCACGGCTCCGGGGGAGAAAGCAGACGTGTGCTTACCGAGCGAGCGCTGTTTGCTGTCAGCTGCTGGTAGGAACCCACGCCTAACCCTACAGTACCAACAGTAACCTATGCCTAACTCTACTATGGGAACAGCAATCTACTCCTAACACTACAGCAAGAACAGGAACCTACTCCGAACAGGAAAACAACAACTCCTAACACTAAACCTACTCCTAAGCCTACTCCTAACAGTAAAACATGAACAAAAACCTATGCCTAACTCGAAAATATGAACAACAACTTACACCTAACTCTAAAACTAAACTTAACCAAAAAAACAACAAGAAAAACTGGGTAAAGATGGGACTGGGGGCCCACAGGACGTGGCTGCAGAAGAAGCCCGAAGGAGGAGCAGATGTTACAAAAATGCCACCCAGCTAATGCTGGGGGCGGGGGGCCGAGAAGCGGGTAAGGAGCTCAGCGCCTGGACCAGCCACGGTGGAACTGCAATGGTGCCAACGCGGGGCCTGGCACGGTGGTGTGGTGCCAGGCCAGCTATGCCGCGGGCGGATCCACCTCCATGGGCTCCACATGGTTGCTCGTCACCAGGCTGGTGCAGGTGCGATGGAACTGGGCTCTCTTACCCCTCCTCTGCCTGGTGGTCATGGCGGGCCCCCTCCTCCTTCTCAGTCCTAGGGCCCCCAGCTCCATCCTCCCGCATGAAACTGGGGAAACTTCCACCCTCGCCCTCTTAGCTGCCGACATGGCTGTTAACTGCCACAACTGTCAGAGGCGAGTGCATTGCGCGCGGCAGTGGTGACCAAGGTGACGTGGAGAGGGTTCTAAAATGGCGGCCGCACTGCTGACACTGGCGTTCCACATGGGATGAGGAGGGGGCTGGAGGGCAGGGCACGACATGGGAGCTCCAAGGCGCTCCCTGTGCCCAGCAGGCAGCCCTTCTCTCTGGCCGGCAAGAGGTCACAGAGGAGTCGGCACCAAGTAAAGGGCCCTCAGCCTCCATCACCCTCCTTCACCCTCCCCCTTCTTCCACAAGGGAATCTTTTTGGGCTGCCATACTCTCATGGTTTTGTATTTTTTTCTATTGGTATTCCACATCATAACATCATCTGGAGATCATAGATTGATCTATCCATCATAGATTGATCTAGTTAAGTCTGGGACACAGACGCAGCACGCAGCACCACGCTGATGGGGCTCCTGAGCTCAGCGCCAACAACGGCAGGCTCCAAAGGGGACCTGACTACACCTGCCTGCTGGGACACACAAGCTCTGCTTTCCATAGTTGCACCCAGCGCCTCTCCTTGCGCAGCACCTCGGCGGATTCAACCCTTACCTACAATTAAGACCTCTGACTGAACTGGGATACCAGTCACTCTGATTACACCCCAAATCCCTGCTGCAGGCCCTCCCACACGCCCACACACTGCACCCAGCCACACCAGCTGCCCCAGCCCCGCAGCCCTCCTGCAGGCAGCGCAGCCCCACGCCCTGGACTCGGCCCCAACACCAAGGAGCTGTTACATGGGACTCAGCCCCCACTGGGTCCAGACCCAACCTAAGATGCAAAGGACCTGGACAGGAACAACGACAGGAACAACAACGACACGGCGCAGGGCAAGGACAGCGACGGGACCACAGCACCCAGGTAACAACCCCATTGACCCTAGTGCCCCCCATTCCATCCCAGTATTTCCCATTCCACTCCAGTGTCCCTCTGGGCCCCCCCAGTGCCCCCCATTACCCCCATGTGGCCTTCAGGACCCCCCAGTGCCCCCCATTACCCCCATGTGGCCTTCAGGACCCCCCAGTGCCCCCCATTACCCCCATGTGGCCTTCAGGACCCCCCAGTGCCCCCCATTACCCCCATGTGGCCTTCAGGACCCCCCAATGCCCCCCATACCCCCATGTGGCCTTCAGGACCCCCCAGTGCCCCCCATTACCCCCATGTGGCCTTCAGGACCCCCCATTGTCTCCCATTACCCCATGTGGTCTTCAGGACCCCCCATTGTCTCCCGTTACCCCATGTGGCCTTCAGGACCCCCCAGTGCCCCCCATTACCCCCATGTGGCCTTCAGGACCCCCCATTGTCTCCCATTACCCCCCAGTATTCCTCTTTGTCCCCCATTATCCCCTAGTGTCTCTCTCTGGCCCCCCATGTTCCCCATTAACCCCCACTGTCTTTCAGTGCCCCCCATTTTCCCCCACTAACCCTCCATAGCCCCCCAGTTTCCCCCCATTCCCCTCTAACCCCCCATAGCCTCCCATTTTCCCCCTCTGTCCCCCCATAGACCCCTGTTTTCGCCCTCTAACCCCCCATAGGTGGTGAGGGGGGGGTTGTTTTAAGGGGCTGGGGGGGTGGTTATTTTAAGGGGGTGGGTGTTTTAAGGGGGGAGTTTAAGGGGGTGGGGGGTTGTTTTTAGGGGGGTGGAAGTGGGGTTGTTTTAAGGGGGTGGGGGGGTGTTTTAAGGGGGGGGGTTAAGGGGGTGGGGGGTTGTTTTAAGGGGATGGGAGGGTGTTTTAAAGGGGGGGTTTAAGGGGGTGGGGGGTTGTTTTAAGGGGGGGGGTATTTTAAGGGGGGGGCTTAAGGGGGTGGGGGTTGTTTTAAGGGGGGGGGTTGTTTTAAATGATCCTTCTGTGTCTTTTCCAGGCTGGTAGCAGAATGGAGACTTTCCTGAGGCGCTGGGGAACAGACACAAGCTTCATTTGAAGGCTTCAATGAAATTCTGCCCCAGCAGTATCTGCGGTCCTTTGATGCTAAGGAGATGGAGGTAAAAGATTCTTTGACTATTGCCAGATCCAGGCTGCTACACGTAATACTTGAATGTTAGTCAGTGTCTGAAGAGCAGAGTTCATTAAGGCTGGAGGTTCTGTTTTCAGGATGTGGGAGAGAAGCCTTATGTATCAGTTAGTATTTGGTTACTGTGTTGTTCTTCACTTCATTCTTTGCAACCAACTTAGACACATTTCTAACGTTAAGATTCTGCCAGCATAAATTTTTTGGCTAGCAGTGTTTTTGTTATCCTTGACCATGTGATTTGCGTATGTTTAAAGAGTGAGCAATTGGAAAGCAAGGGAGATAAGAACCAAATATCAGCGGATGGTCAAATTACTGAGTGGAGCAGGTTTGAGCTGCTTTTGGTCTCTCCAAATTATACTCTGCAGCAGAACATCGTATTTCTAGCACAGAATGGTACGGTTAGGCAATGAGAAAGTATGGTTTATATGTCTAAATGCATTCGTTTTCATGACTGGTGTATCTTCTTTGTTGCCACGGATGTTATTATTTGCGGATGTTATTATTTGCTGTGGAAGTTTAAGAGTTTAATATTAAAACCAAGCGTACTGTGATTGCGGGTGCTTTGAAGTACAGTAGTATTTCAGTACAATAGTCTTGCTGTAGAAGCAAAGTGGTAGCTCGTAGTTTCCATGTTTATGAAATTTTTCTTCCCTAAAGGTGCTCCTGTGTGGAATTCAAGAAATTGATCTGAATGACTGGCAGAGGCAATACCATTTACCGGCATGATAGCAGAACCTGCAGACAGATATTGTGGTTCTGGCAGGTTTGTAGACTTCTTTTTTCCACACAAGAACACAGCAACAGCTTAGTGAGCAATAGTCAGAATTACTCAACAGATAAGTAGCATGTAAATGTAAATGATAACTGCTAATCCAGCTTTCCCATGGGGGATGGGGAAGTGAACATTTCAATATTAAACTTGACATCAATGTTAATTATTATTTTTCAGTTTGGGAAATAAATAGATAATGAGAAGAGAATGAGATTTCTACAGTTCGTTACTGGAACGTGCAGATTACCAGTAGGAGGATTTGCTGACCTCACGGGTAACGAGCCCTCTTTAATGCATTTTATGCTCATGTTATTTCCTTTTTTCTTAATAAGGACCAAGCTGTGTGTTTAAGGGTATTTTTTAATGAATTTATATGGAATCTGAGTCTTGCATATTGGTAGAGCGGTGATAGAAAAAGGGATGGATGGAATGTGAACAGGCCTTGCATCAGTGACTTGATCCATGGTTTGGACGTGGTCCTGGCAGGGCAGCCTGCTCTGGGTATCCTTGCTTGATCAGAGTGGCAGGACTAGGTAAACTCCAGAGATTCCTTCCAGTACCAAACCAACGATGTGATTCAGTGGTTGAGTTTCTTTGAAAACCGCTTCATATTTATGCATTTCACCACGTGGATTTCTTCAGAGGGATGTAGTGAGAGACAAATGTCTTTGTGCTCTGCAAGTAGTTATAGTCTTGTTTTCACGCGCTGTTGTCACGTATTACCTACTGGTATACACGGGCAGTTAGACCTAAGAATTCATTGTTTGATTTTTGTACAGGGAGCAACAGACCCCAAAAATTTTGCATTGAGAAAGTTGGAAAGGAAAACTGGTTACCTGGAAGTCACACCTGGTAAGTACGAAGGATCAAACTCTGCTGTGGTTCTGTTCTTATGGATGGAAATCTACTTTGAGATTTTAGGAAGTGGGTGTGTTATGGAAGTGTCTGAGACTGTGTGAAAGCAAAGCACTGGGCTATGGCAGTAAGCTCTGCTGAGTAATAGTTGAACTTCTGAAAAGCAGTTTTGTTGTGGAGCTGATTCCATTGTAAACGCCATGGATTTGCACACCACTAAAAACATATAGCTACTTTTAGTACTTAAGGTTGTCCTTTTTTTAAAGAGTTTGGGATTGATCTTTCATTATCACCACGCTCGATCCTGGCAATGAAAATAAATAGCCACGCTCATGCTTCCTCTTGGCTGGAGAAAATGTAGCTTCTGCTCAGTTTCTCAGTTACGCTGGTGCTTTGTGAAGATGCTCAGATTTTAAGTTTCAGATACAGAAGAGAGATTAGGTGAGACTTGTTACAAAATACATTGCCAGTTATGGAAAGTTATCGCTGCTCAGGTGCTTGTTGTGCTTTAACTCTCACTTTCATAGACAAGTGCATGTCAAGATACAGGTGTTTTAGAGAGTACAAATGCAGTTTTCCTTCTGAACAGGACAGTTCATATGCCTGTGTTCTAATGGATATTTGGTGGTTTAAACTGTTGTTCAGTACTTAAGGTTTCTCTTTGTTTTTAGTTTCAATCGCTTGGACCTTCCAGCCTATAAGAATTATGAGCAGCTGAAGGAAAAGCTGTTATTTGCAACTGAAGAAACAGAAGGTTTTGGGCAGGAATAGCTGGGATTTGCACCTTGAAGAATGTGAACTCAGCGTGATGTTCTTCGCTTCTTCTGCTTGTTGCACACTTCATAGTAAAGTAGACTCGACTTGGATTATTTAACAATAGTTGCGTGTAAGTAAATGGATGTTATCCTGAGGTTTTATCCATGTAAACTCTGGATTTCTACCGAGCACTTTCAGAAACCTTCTCGCTGGCGGTGAAAGCTATCCTTGCTTCACAGTTTTACTAGGAGGAAGATCTGCCTATTCCAAAGCACTGGATGGGTATTTTACCGTATACAGCTCAGAAGGAGAAGAAAAAAGCCTTATGAATATTCTGTTTATGTTAATAGTTACAGTGAAATCTAGTTATCTAACATATTTACAGGAGAGATGAAATTAAACAGGATAATGCAAGATTAAGCTAAGACAACTAGTTTGTGTTCTGCATAATGATTTATGATTCACATAGGGAACCTAGACATGCCGTGGATGTATAAGTATCACCCAAAAGGCTTTCAGCCCTATATTTTTAAAACACAAAGCAGTTCTAATTGAAATAGCCTTAGCCCTAGTTCTATAGGGTACAGCTGTTGAATATTTTTATGGCTGAAATGTTTAGTTCAGGAAAAAGATAAATGCTTGTATATATTTTTGCAGTCTCGAATTCCACTTACTCCATGTTTTCTTTCTTTAATTTAAGTGGCGTGTTTGTGTCTTTCCTGCTGTACTGGATGGGGAAAGTGGGCTGGATATCCCAAGCACCAGAACTTACTTTAATGTACAGCAAACAAAGAGTCAGCTGGGAAAAGCAGTCTGTGAAATGCTGCATTTGGCCAAAGAGGAAAGTAAACCTGCTAATGTGTTCAATTGGCGACGTTCTTGAAGTCTGAAATAATGTTTACTTACACATTTTGCTTTGTAAGCCAACAAGACTGTTGGTTTTTCTATAGCATGTTCTGTAGAAATAAAACGTTGTTCCTATGAACCATTGGTGCACTTTGCTGTTCCTTATGGGGATGCGGAGGAAACATCCCGTGGATGCTGTGGATAACCCCACAGCATCTGCTACCCCAGGTAATATTGGACTTCCAGCTGAGATGAATGACTTTACTGCTCCCAGCACTGCTTGAGCAACCTGGTCTGTGTGAATTCATACTGCATAACAAATACGTACTCGTATGTAGCTGCCAACTAATCCCAATTCTCAAACATGAAAGTAACTTCTGTTTCGTTGTTTGCCTTATGAAAATGACATGAAAAACTGAATGAGCTGCTGAGCTGCTGATGGACGAATTAACAAAGCCTTATTGCTCCAGGTAGCTCAGGTGCTCCTATATGAAGCTGCACAGTAAATGCGTCATGTCTTCATCTGATCAAGCAGCGAGAGCTGATATTTTAATGTGTTTCTATTCCAGAAAAAAAAAAAAAAGCAGGGCAGCTACACACCCCAGGGGCTCTCCATAGGCTGCAGTGATGTGTCCCAAGTCCCACACTCACTTTCTTTCCCATTCCCAAGAATGACATACCAGTAGCAAAATGTTTTCCCCTTTTCCCAGTGTCCAAAGACAAAGATGAGGTGTCTTAGCAAGTGCACCAGCAATGTGTGGAGCAGAACCGCCTTGGGAGCCACTGTCACACCTGAGTTGATCCGTTTTAGGCTTCCCATGGAAATGTAGCATTTTGACTCTTCGTTAGTAAATCTTTGAGGTTGCATTTGACCCGCTGTTGCAATGTCTGCTGCTTGCTCTTCATGCAGCTAGTCCATGTATTTGTTTATGTAGTCAGTGCTAGGGTTTGATTTAGACAGCTCCGTCATCTTTTCAAGAGCTGCGCCATGGTCGGCTGTGGAGAGAGGGTGAGTGGGAGGGGACACCTGTGTCCCACAGTGGCTCCTCCAGTCAGTGAAGGTCCTGAAATTGGTCTCTTCAGCTAATAGGGAGCTTTCCTCAGCTACCGTGTGTTTGGAGAGAGGAAGAGCAGTCCCAGGACCTTCAGCTGTGAGACTCTTCAGACGGACCTTGTGGAGACATCTGCAGGTGTAGTCTGGGATGGAACGGCTCCTGTTTGGCTCTTGTTACCCACGTGCAGCATGTGGTTATTGAGTTTATAAGGGAGCAACATAGGAAAGAATCCTGTACTCATTTACTACCTAATGCTAAGTCATTCCTCCTCACGGGGAAGTGACTAAGCATTGGTCCTGGGTGCTAGGAGAGGAATGTCAGATCTGAAAGCAGTGTGAATGATGGACAGCCTTGTTAAACACAGGGCTGCTCTGCAGTGCAGAGGTGCTTGTGAGTTCAGAAGATACCTGCTGAAGGAGAACTGCTTTGCTGTTGGATGTCATCAAGCTGCAATCTGCCCGGGCAACAGCAAAACAGGCAGAGGTGTGTGCTCCAGACTGTGCCAGCCTTTGATTCTGTTCCTGAGGTGAGCTGCGCTTTGCTCGCTGCAAATTCCAACTATATTTGTAGGAATTATTATTATGAATAACACAATGGTGGTGTTTGAGTCGCAGACAGATGCAGCAGAGCCTTTGCTCTGATCTTTTCAGGAACTCAAGCAGCTTTTTGCCATCCCCACCTGGAGCCATTGAAGCGTGCAGCCAGGAGCTGGACTCAGTGGTCCTCGCAGGGACCCTCCAGCTCAGGAATTCTATCATTTTACAATCACTGAGCTTGGCAGACATGCAAAGAGTGTGAGTGTGACAGCAAGCAATTAGCATGGCCAGCATCAGGAACCCATGGTTATGAGCTTAGGGCTGGTTTAGGTTTGCCAAGCGGGGGGACTAATGCTGGGATCCTTCTCTCCGGCCTGGAGGCTCTCACACATCAGCATGGTTCTGTGTTTGGCAGGTGGGTTGGACCCAGGCTGTGCAGGAATCAACTGGGCTCTGCTTCAGCTGCAGTCTGAGGGCCTTTGGCTGCAGCCAGCTGCTGTTCACACAGGGTACAGAAAGCTCCAGAGCCACACAAGGGCCTTCAGGCTCCGAGTGAAACCCCACAAGCTGAGGGGAAGGAAGTGAACATCACCAGAGGTGGGGACTGCACAGCACTGATGTGTGGTGACAGATCGGGGTGGGCGGTGAAGTTGGGAGACCAAGAATGAAAGATGGGAAAAGCAGCTGAATTTAAAGGAAGAGATGTGAAACCAACAGGATCATCACCCTGTAATTGCCAGCCCAAACAAGGGACGTTTTGACCAGCGACTGCTCTGATCCACTTAACAAAAGCCACAAAACCACTCCATAAACTTAGAAGAACTGCTCAAAGCCACAAGCTACAGGTACTGGAGGAGAGCAGGACCTTTGCCCTGCAGTCAGCAGCAGTTTCAGACACACCAAAGCCGACACTGGTTTGCTTCCGTATCTCTTGTGGGATGGCCCCAGCCAAATCATCCCTTCTGGTCTGAGGATGAGGAGGGTCAGATCCTTTCAGAGCACCAAACCTGGCAGCCAACCTCATCACCAAACAAGCAGCCAGGATCCAAACGCCAGCACTCTCCATTCATCATCCCACTTCCTCGCTGCAGTCAGTCCAATGCTTCATGAGATTCAGAAGCAAACAAAATCAATAGTCATCTTGATCCCTGCAGGAACACGCTGTGAGCAACAGAACACCTTCCTGGAAGAACTACCTCCATGAACAGAGGCAGCGACCACCTCCTCCCCTCTACAGCCTCATTGCTTTCTCCTTAAGTATCACCACACGGAGCCTTGACCCTCCCTGGCACCCAGACACCAAAGGGCTCTTTTCATGTTTTTTACACCAGGCTGGGAAAGAATCTTGGCTTCAAAACTTCCAGAGAAGCAAGAAGGATGTATTGGTTCTCTTCACAGACAGCCTTGGCTCTTCCGCTGCTGCCAGTGGGGAACATCAGCAGAGAGCATCTCTAAAGCAGAGAGAAGCACATGTATGAGAATGAAAGTCAATTAGGTCTGAGCAGGATTAATAGGGATTTAACTGAACTATGTGAACTGGAACTCGGGTCACGAGCTGCTTATAAGCCTGCCTCAAGGGATCATGCAGCTTGCACTGGAGGAGCACAAGGATGCACTGTGAGCGGGACAGCATGTGGTCAGAGAGGGAGACCTGCTTGAACAGTCAAAAATGGAAGAGAAAAACTGCTTGAGATAGATGCCTGGGAATTTGAGGACTTACCGCACAGTCTTTCCTTCCTTTCCTCTTCTGGGGAGGGAACCAAGTAACACCAGCCAGAGCTCACCCAGCTCACCGCTCCTCCTGCAGCCCAAGTGGCTGCCAGGCAGCTCCCTGCTACAGCTACACTTGCCATGGGGCCTACAGAAATCCCCATTATCAATTGACTGAATCCCCATCTAATCCCCCGATCCTATTAACAAACGCTGCCTTTATTTTGCTACCTCCATGGGGGCTCTTGGAGCCAACATCCCTCATGAGAGGCAAATTAATTAAGACATTGCACCGTTTCCTCTTTCCAGGAAGGTGGAGGTGTTCTGGCAGACATTTTGCTGCTTCCAAGTCAAGCACAGACTCACGCATGCCTGAAAGTTTGAGCCAACCACCCTCACACAGATCGAAGGAGCTGAAAGGCCTCCCCTAAACGCGTCACTCTCGTGAACAGGCCATGGATGTCCCTGTGTTTCTACAGAGCTCAAGAAGCTTTCATAGTAAACAGAAAGAGGCAGCATGACTTTTAAAAAGTTACTTTGGTTTTAATTTGAAACAAAGATTATATGTAATTGGTGTCAGATATTTTTGTCATGTTTCTTTGTCCTGAGATCTCCAAGCAACTTCGGAGTGCTTTTGTCTCGCATGCTTTGTTCTGTTCTCCTCATGCTGCCCACCTGACTCATCCACCGACAGCAAGGGAGAGAAGCAAACGCGGTCCTTCTCACACTGATGGTTCCAGCAAATGTGCTGCTAGTCTTCTGGTATAGAACAGACACAGCACAGCACTGCTGCTGGACCTGGGCTCACAATGCATTTGTCAATTGAGGATGGCAGTCTGGGTATGCAAAAGGATGGCAGACTTGCAGCCCCACCATAGAACCCTTTTCTTCAAAGCCACTGTAAGCTCTGGGGCACCTAACACATCAGGTTCTCCTCCCGTTGACTCATTCGTGATCAAACAAACCAAGCAGTGAGCTGGCATCAGGAAGCTCCAGATGCCTTACGGAGACTCTGTGGCTACGACACCACCTCTCTCCAGACCCTTCTAGCCATATTTCAGGCTAACACTAGACCGTCCCTGGCCCTGAAGAGACAGACCCTAAAGGAATGCAGTGTCTTCAGCTCTTGCCATATATCAAGTCCCAAATAGGTGAAGTCCTCTTTGCTGCTAATGCATTGGAAGCCCTTCCCTTCCAGCTTCCTTAGTTCCAATCCGCAGTCCACGAAAGGGAAAGCACAGCCATGCCTGAAAAACAGACCACGCAGTCCGTTGCCTTTGGTGCACTTCTGAGGAAGCATTCCAGGCGATTCTGCTGTCCTTTGTGCCTTCCTGCTCAAGCCCTTATCGCTTCTTTTTGCTTTCCTTGGCTTTCTTGCTCAGCTGAGCAGCACTTGCCTTGGGTTTCTTCACCATCTCCCAGGTCTTAGACTCAAAGCCCTCCAAGTCCTACAAGAATCAATTGGGAAACAGTCAGGGAGCTTTCTAACAACGTGCTGATGCCCAGCTCATTTCGGGCATTTATGTGAAAGCAAAAGTACGTAAGTGCTGGGTATCTCCGCTGGAATGCATCTATATCAGGCTGAGCCTACATTTAGTAAGACCTGAGCAGCACCATCCCTGCTTCCTCTGCATGTGTTTCTGGATGAGTGTGAATCCACACACAGCCTGTTACCACAGAGGTTGTTATAAGCTTAAGTGCCTAAATCAGGCTTTGTAGAGAAAAAACACCCCCATTTTAACAGCAGGACAAAAACCAACACTAAACAACAATTACTCACACCAGAAAAAGATATCACAGAATCACCAGCATGTATTGAACCACTGAAAAGGTATTTCTGCTAAATTTTCATCCTTATCACGTGCGAGACAAAAGGTAAGCCTCAAAACAGCAGTCAGAATGTCACAATCAGAGCCTTTACACCAAGACCAAAATCCAGGCAGGGCACCGAAGGCAAAGCTTTCTTCACCTGGACTAACAAGGAATCCTAAGCTATAAAGCTTGTTTCCTTCAGGGCAGATGACAGATCATATTTCAGCCATGGGAAATAAAGTCTAGTTATCTGGTAAAGACACGAGGGAACAGTGCCAGTCTCATTGGAGAAAGCGCACACACACAGATTGCCTCCTTTCATTAAATGCATTTGAGTCTAAATATTGCTTTAGCATCTTGGGTTCTAGCAGTCAGAGCTTGCCAACTGGAAAAGGACACACAGAAAACGGCAGAGCAAGATGTGCTAGCTTCAAGCTTCCAACACAGAGCACCAGAGAATAGAGGGGCAGACACGCATCTGACAGTATCCTTTAATCAAAGAGTCCTGTTCAATCATCTCTAAAGTCAATGGGCTATTACGGTTCACATCTGTGTGGCTTCCCAAGGAAAGTGAGTTGGCTGCCTTTCCAAAGGCTGTAATCAGTGCATGGGGAGCTGCGAGGCTCTGCAGAAACAGAGCAACAAGCAGCTATTACTCAGGTTTGTGGATTGGTGCTGCTGAGAAGTGAACACTGATGCCTTCTGCTGTTCAAACCAAGGTAGTCTCCAAAGTCTGAAGCCTCTAAAACTAAGAAGCTCATCTATACGTGAACCTAAGCATCATTCCTAAGAAATGGAGAGTGTCTCTTCTGTTTATTGTCATGTGAATTAATCACATGCACAGGAAATCATGGGGACAGTGCATATACGGAGAAAATAAGAAATAGAGCATACAAACAACCTAAACACAAACAAGTTTGTCAGTTCTATCGCATTAATAGGATGAATGAGGGCCAGAAACCACACATCAAACAAAGCAGTCATCATTCTCAAAGAACAAGCTCTAGATATACAGTATCTACAGAAGTACAGAATAGAGACAAGCTCAAGGCGCAGGGACACCTTTCTTCCTCCCACGCTGCTTTTGTTTCTCTCAGCCCTCGTAGAACAAGGGATGCTCACAGTTCATCGCCAGCAGTTCCAGATGGGCTGAAAGGCCACCAGTTGGGAACACCAACACGGAAACGTGGGACAAGCAGCTCCATTTCCAGGAGGGACGTGAAGCCGACCACATCAGGACCCTGAGATTGCCAGCCTGAGCCAGGCACATTTTGAGCAGCTAATGAAAGAGGCAGCACCACCATTCAAATGTTTGTTTCACTTTTATTTGCAATAGAGAGATGCAAAATGCATCAAAAATACATTTCAATATGAAATCAAATAGGCGGGATACTGGTAATGACTAAAGACAAAGCTTCCTTAGTTCCTCTCCGCAGTCCATGAAAGGGAAAGCACGGCCAGGCCTGAAAACCAGACCATGCAGTGTGTGTCCTTTGGTGCACCTCTGAGGAAGCATTCCAGGTGATTCTGCTGTCCTTTGTGCCTTCCTGCTCAAGCCCTTATTGCTTCTTTTTGCTTTCCTTCTTGCTTCTCAGCTGAGCAGCACTTGCCTTGGGTTTCTTCACCATCTCCCACGTCTTAGACTCAAAACCCTCTGAGTCCTGCAAGAAGCAATTGGGAAACAGTCAGGGAACTTTCTAACAACTGGCTGACAGCTGCTTTGGGAGCTCAAGTCACCTGACCGAGCAGCTTTGGGAGACCAGCACAGGAAATTGCCTTCCTGACCTCAGGGCACATTAGAAACTCCACATCTGTCAAGTTCCCAAAAAACCCATGCAAACCAGAGCCTAAAGTCCTCTCTAGCAAGACAGTTCCCTCCCAGCCGACTGCCTGAGCATTCCTATCAATCTCACACAGCGCTACTTACTGCCTTTGGGGACTTGAAAGCTGGCAGGATAATGGCCAGCACACATAGGAGCTGGAAAAGGGCTCCAAACAAGAGTCCGTAGCACAGCATGTTCTCCAATATCGTGGGCTCAGGGATCTCAAGTGGTGAGAAATGCAGTTCAGCAGCCATAGCGCAGACAGCTGCTGCTCCACTGCTCTCACAGAGGCTGCGTGCTGTAAGGGGGGAAAAAGGCATCATTAGTCTCAGGCACTGCAATGGGGTTACTTCCTGCGAGCAAACATTTCCAGGCTGACTTAGAGAGGTGCTGGGAAGATATCCAGGGCCTACTGACCCGAGAACAAAGAGGGACAGCAAACTTGCATTTCAGTTGCCTTTGCCCGCCTGCCTAGGAAAAGAGCCCTCAGCATTCAGTACTGCTGCACTTGCAGGTGGGGGGAAGAGAAGCAAGAGAGGACGGGTGGACGTCAAATAAGGGAAGAGCTTAACAGACAAGAATAAACCTATCCCTGAGCTCCATCACACATGCGTGACCACTACCTTATTAATATTAATACCAATATTATTCACAGAATTAAAGTTTCCCATGTTCACGTACCTGGTTGTGGACGTGTTTGCTGTCTTGCTGCTGCTGTGCTCTACAACGCCAGACACAGAAATAAAGTGCGCAGAAAGCTGATCTGTTGAAGACAGAGGAGTGAGCTGTGCTTAACCAACACTGCTTCAGCACACGCTTACAGTAAGGCACACCTACCTTACAATGGCCACGCAGGAAGCTCCAGACACAGCTCCGGACTGTTTCCATGAAGCCCAATTGCATTTCACAGCCACTCACGCTCTGCTCCTCGACAATCTGCAACAGAGAAGTCACAAGATGCAAATCCCATCCATCGGAGATGTCACAGACCTCTGCACTCATGAAGCAGCACTCATGTCATTGGGTGAGAAAGCAGACGTGTGCTTACCGAGTGAGCGCTGTTTGCTGCCATCTGCTGGTAGGACCCCACCTAACTCTAAGTACGAACAGTAACCTATGCCTAACTCTAAAACAGGAACAGAAACCTACACCTAACACTAAAACATGAACAGTAACCTACAACTAGCTCTAAAACAGGAACAATCATCTACTAACACTAAAACGTGAACAATAACCTACTCCTAACTAAAAAACGCAAACAATAACCTACTCCTAAAACTACAACTAAACTTAACACTAAAATCCACAATAGAAATAGGGTTAAGATGGAACCGGGGGCCTGCAGAGGTCTCAAAGGAGGAGCTGATGTTAAATGAAGCCACCCGGCTAATGCCGGGGGCGGGGGCCACGCAGACGGTAAGGAGCCCAGCGCCTGGACCAGCGATGGCGGAGCTGAGATGGTAAGGATGTGGGGCCTGGCACGGTGGTGTGGTGCCAGGCCAGCTGTGCCACAGGCGGATCCACCTCCATGGGCTCATCTGGAGGTGGATCCACCTCCATGGGCTCATCTGGAGGTGGATCCACCTCCATGGGTTCATCTGGAGGTAGATCCACCTCCATGGGCTCCTCTGGAGGTGGATCCACCTCCATGGGTTCCACGGAGGTGGTCATGCAGCTGGTCCAGGCGCGATGGGAACGGGCTCGCTTGCCTGTCTGCCACCTGATGGTCATGGTGGGCCCCCTCCTCCTCCTCTTCGACCCTGCAGTCCCCGGCTCCATCTTCCCACCTAAATTGTGGGAATCCTCCAGCCTTGCTCTCTTGGCTTCCGACATGGCTGTCAACGTCCAGAGCTCTCAGAGGCGAGTGCGTTGCGTGGGGCAACGGTGACCAAGGTGACCAAGGTGACATGGCCAGGGTTCTAACATGGCGGCCACACTGCTGGCACTGGCGTTCCACATGGTATGAGGAGGGGGCTGGAGGACAGGGCACGGCACGGGAGCCAGAAGGGTAATTATAGGCAAGTCAGCCTCACCTCTGTCCCAGGGAAGGTGATGGAACAGCTTGTGCTGGATGCCATCTCCAGACAGCTGGGTGATATGGAGGCTATCAGGAGTACTCAGCATGGGTTCACCAAGGGGAGGTCGTGCTCGACCAACCTGGTCGCCTTTTATGAAGATGTCACTAGCTGGGTGGACAGGGGGAGGGCGGTAGATGTAGTCTACCTTGATTTCAGTAAGGCTTTTGATACTGTCCCCCATGACATCCTTATAAAGCTGAGGAAGTATGGGATAGATGAGTGGACAGTGAAGTGGGTTGAGAATTGGCTGACTGGCAGAGTGCAGAGGGTTGTCATTGCCGGTGTGGTGTCTGGCTGGAGGCGTGTAACTAGCAGCGTCCCCCAGGAGTCTGTACTGGGTCTGGTCTTGTTAAACATCATCAGCGACCTTGATGAGGGGATAGTGACCACCCTCAGCAAGTTTGCTGATGACACGAAGTTGGGAGGATTGGCTGACATGCCTGAAGGCTGTCCTGACATTCAGCGAGACCTGGACAGGCTGGAGAGCTGGGCAGTAAGAAACCAGATGAGGTTTAGCAAAAGCAAGTGTAGAGTCTTGCACCTAGGGAGGAATAATTACATGCACCGGTACAGGCTGGGGGAAGACCTGCTGGAGAGGAGCTCTGCTGAGAGGGACCTGGGCGTCCTGGTGGACAACAGATTGACCATGAGCCAGCAGTGTGCCCTTGTAGCCAAGAAGGCCAATGGCATCCTGGGGTGCATTAAAAAGAGCGTGTCCAGCAGGTCAAAGGAGGTGATCCTCCCCCTCTACTCTGCCCTATTAATGCCTCATCTGGAATATTGTGTCCAGTTCTGGGCTCCCCAGTACAAAAAAGACAGGGATCTCTTGGAGAGAGTCCAGCGGAGGGCCATGAAGATGGTGAAGGGCCTGGAGCATCTCCCCTATTAAGAAAGGAAATGCCTTGTCCAGAAGCAAGCAGTGGGCTGGAGAGGGCACCAAAACGAAACCCTGCTTGCACCTTTCCCTCTCCTCATTCCACATGCTGACATTTATTTTAAGAGCAAAAACAAGACTACAGTGAAGAAAGCTCCAGAACAACTCAGCTACTTTATTCACCCCCTTCTCTTTCCACTACAGAAGATTCTCAGAAAACCTCCAAGAGCCACCTTACTGCTCTGCTGACCCTTCTCTGGGATGCATCAGTGCGCTCAGAAATGACTGAGAGCAACACATGCACACAGACACACAGCAGATCCCTACACAACCACTTCTCCACTAGGAAACAGCATCAAAAAGCAGCTGGTGGGAAGAGTAGAAGTGGAAAGCGGGCATGGTGAGAGAAGTGCTTTGGGCAGCAAGGAAAGGCCATCTGAAGCTCCTGGGTTAAGTCCCTTCTGCAGAGGGTGTCGGTGATGCCGTCTCCTTTGCAAATTCTTCCTGCATGGGGAGAAGCATTGGTCTCCCTCATCCCTGGGCTCTCCAGCATTTTGAGGGTCTCTCCTGCTGGGGGTTTTCCCATGAGAAATGAGGCACCAGCCTTGAGAGAAACTCTTCCTGCAGGAGATGCACTCCTAGTAGCTACCTGTCCTGTGGACTGCAATGTTTAATGAGGACTGAGCTTTGCATGAAGTTCTTCTGGGAGTGTGAGGAGCTCTCTGCTAGGCACAAAGCCCTTCTCACACTCAAGGCTTCCTGCCATTTCAGCTCACTGGTGCAGACATTCTGGTAACACAGCAGATGGGATTCTCTGAGGGAGAGAAAAGACAAGTTCCCAGGCATCTCCCTGCATGCAGGCCTGGCCAAAATGTTCTAAAATGTCCGACAGAAGCTATGGTCTCTCTCCTGTGTGCATATGCTGGTGCAGCTTCAATTCAGAACTCCCTTTGAAGCTCTTACCACACTCAGGACACTCTCAGGGTCTCTTTTTCCTATGGATGCTCTGATGCAGCGTCAGCTCAGAACGCCTTTTAAAGCTCTTCCCACACTCAGGACACTTATAGGGTCGCTCTCCTGTGTGCATGCACTGGTGCATCTTCAATTCAGAACGCCTTTTGAAGCGTTCTCAGGACATTTATAGGGTTTCTCTCCTGTATGGATGCTCTGGTGGCGCTTCAAATGTGAACTGCTTATGAAGCTCTTCCCACACTCAGAGCACTTGCAGGGTCTCTCTCCTGTGTGGATGCGCTGGTGGAGCTTCAAATTAGAACTGCTTATGAAGCTCTTCTCACACTCAGAGCACTTATATGGTCTCTCTCCTGTGTGGACACGCTGGTGCACCTTCAGTTCAGAGCTGCTTTTGAAGTTCTTCCCACACTCAGAGCACTTGCAGGGTCTCTCTCCTGTGTGAATACGATGGTGGATGGTGAGGCTGGAACTGTTTTTGAAGCTCTTCCCACACTCAAGGCACTTGTACAGTCTCTCTCTTCTGTGGATACACTGGTGGGAAGTGAGGCTCCCACTGTCCGTAAAAGTCTTTCCACACTCAGAGCACTTGCAGGGTCTCTCTCCTGTGTACATGCACTGCTGGCCAGTGGGGTGGAGTCTCCATTTCATGCTCTCTGCAGAATCACAGATCTCATAATGCCTCTTTGCTGAGTGCGTGCACTGGTGGCTAGTGATGCTGGAATCCAGTTTAAAGCTTTTCTCACACTCAGTGCATGGATTCTGCTTTTTCATCTGGCACACATCCTTGCTCCTGGTTTCCTTAGGCTGCTTTGGACCTATGTTGGAGTCCACTGGGTTCCTCAGTGTCATTCCCAGACGCTTTCCCAGGGGCTTCTTGATGTGCTCACCCTGACCTTGCTGCAGGACTTCCTGGACATCCCTTCTGATTTCTTCCACAGAGATGTGATTCCGCTGCATTTCCGCTACACAATTTCTCTGCGGAACCTCCTTTGTATTTTTGATCCCATCAGCTGCTGGATGACAGAGGAAATGCAGCAATAGCACACGGTGCCCAAAATAAAACACAGGCAGAGAAGGCTCTTACAGCCCCAACATTCCCCTTCCCTCCACCACCTCACCTGGGCTGAGGTCTCCTGGCATGGCCTCAGGGCTACGCACATCTGGGATCCAGGGGTCTTCCCCTCCTTCAAGCAGGGAGATCACCATGGGCTTGGGGGCTGGAAGTGGAGCTTCAGGGAGAGAAACAGGGAACAAGAGAGCATTTCCCTCATGCTGGCACAGTGCCTGTTCAACAGTTCCACTCTGTGCCCCTCCCCAAGGAGAAACCACCATTTAGGTCTAAATGACACTGTGCCTACAGCTTCCCTTGGAGCAAAGAATGTTTTGACATCTCTGAACATTGTGAAGGGATATTTTTTCTTTCAAATTAACTTTACAACAGCTTATTTGTTTTCTTACAGTCTACCAGTGGTCAAGGCATCAAAATGTTGATGGCAATTGCATGGAAAATCCTCAATTCCATAGCAGTAACCAGGGATTCATCTGTGAGCTGGAGCTGGTGGCACCAAGCAACACACAACACAAGGGCTGGTTTTCTCCCTCCTGGCTGATGCCTGCTTGCCAGCACTGACTCTGTGGCTTTGATCAGAGTGCCGTGCATACTAATCCCTTCTGAAACTCATGCTTTTCAGTATCTCCTTTCTTGCTGGCACTGTGGTGTGAGTCAATATGTAGCTGCATGGTGTTTATTCAAGGCCCGGCTTGCAGAGGCTCATTCTGCACAGCCAAAGGTGCCCTAACGAGGAGGAAAGGCAGACAAGCTCTCACCCAGCGAGGCCACACACTGGTATGTCTCCAACATCACGTCCCGGTAGAGCTCTCGTTGCACAGGGTCCAGCAGCGCCCACTCCTCCCTGCTGAAATACACGGCCACCTCCTCAAAGCTCACGGGCTCCTGCAAGCAAAGAGGCTCCTTGCTGGGAACAGCCAAGGCCCAGGCAAGCAGCTCGCACAGGACAGAACCTCACACCCCAGCTGCTTTTCTGTCCCCAGCACACACACGCTGGCTGAGGGCACCTCCCTCTACCCCTGCATTCACATCCCTGGCCCCTTGGCCTCTCCTGCCTGCTTCCCCAACCCCTACCTCAACTGGATGTGCTGCGGCCATTTGCTGCTCTCCTGCAGGCTGGGATGATCACGGCTGGAAGGCAGAAGTTGAACTGGAGCCTGCAGAGAGAAGAGAAATGGCAGGGGAGCTGTGAGGGAATGCAGCAGTCCCAGTCCCAGCTCGGCCCTTCTGCAGGGCACTGCCCAGCCTTGCAGAGGAAGACAATGAGCTGCAGCACAGGAAACAATCTGGCTCAAAGAGATGAACCGTCACAAAGCTGTCTCAGACTGGGAGGCTGAAACAACTGGTAGCTGACACTTAGTTCAACAGCTGAGACTGAGAGGGGACTTAAGACAAAGCACGGCAAGGAGGCAGTCATCTTACCCCAAAAGAGGGAGCAGCCCAAGTGCCCCTCCAGCTCTGCTGCACAGCAGCGGGCTGCACCACAGGACCTGCCCTCGAGCAGGGCTGTTTCTGCAGCTCACACCTGCACAGAGATCCCTTGCAGCTTGACATCAAGACTCCTTCTCAATACAGATCTTCTGTAAGACACCCGTGGTTACTTTGGAGCTTTCATGTATTCTCTAAGGTTCTGTCTTAGAGGGACTGTGCACGTATGATTCCTTCCACACAAAGCCTTGACCAAGCTTGGGACTAGGAGAGGATCCAGCCACATCCTAGCTCCTTACCTCTGTGGTCTGAAGACATGAGAAAAAAAAGGGGAACTACTCTGAGCCTCGTGACTCAATGGGAGGGCCTCCTGTAGGTGTGTGCGTAACCCTACCCTCCATGCAGTAAATAACCAAGTGTATCCAGCCACCTCCGATCCTGCTGTGTCACTGTTAAATCACTACAGCATATCCCTATTATATCAACAAATATAGTCCTGCTTCTCCCTTAGGAGTGTATGCTGTGTTTGGATCCACTTGTGACCAATGGGCAAAGTCTGCAGGATGGCAAGAAGGGAAACAAACCGATGACAAGAGACATGAAGCGCATCCCAGATTCTTCTGTGAATGTTCTCGTGGCAACTGCTGTAGTTGAGCGGAAAGCAGAGGTCACTGGGGCAGTAATAGGATGCAAAATGGGAAAGGTGTTATCAGCATCGTGTCGGGTTTGGAAGTGACATATGAAGCAAAGGAGAACTGCACCGGTCCTCCCAGAATCAAAAGCGACTGATATTCCACAATATTTCTGCTGCACTACGTGGTGCAAGTTGTGCAGGTAATGCTTATTCACACAATAAACGAAGACCTCCCTGAGCCGCCTACAATCCTTTAGGCCACACATCCTCCACCTGTAGGGTTTGGCTCCAAACAGATGCAAAACTGCACCCATAGCACTAATTAAAGGCACTGCCTCTACACAGTTAAGGCAAACAGAGGCAGCAGAATGACGGCTTATTGCCTGCCCTAGCTGCAGTTAAGGAAACTGAAGAGTGATACACGAGGAATGGGAAAGGGGAGTTTTATTTGAGGCCTGAGTGGTGAAGGAAGTTGAGGACATACAACAAGGACAGCCTGTGCCAACTGGGGGATCTTTTGATTGACTGCAAGCACGCCTAAAGGGGACGGCTACCCAGGAAAGAGATGCAGAAATACTGTTAGAAAATGGTATGGCCATTCAACCATCCAGCAGGAGGTGCAGAAAAGCACCTGGTTCATGGAAGAACACCGTGAATGCAGCCCCCAACACTCAAACACAGCAAGCCTGCTGGAGCACCACCTCCACAGATCCGTGAGGGAACACCTGGTGGCAAATGGATTAAATCCTCTGGCAGATGTCCGTACATCCTCTCAGGAGTGGAAGTAGCCCTGGGCTTGCTGAAATCAAGCAAGCCCTCAGAAAAGGGTTGGGAAAAGTACTCTGTAAAGGTGACTGATGTAGTTCTCAAAACCACCTACTGCTGATGTTACCTAAAAGTGGTGATGGCTCACATTCCTCAGGTAAGGAAGTGCAAAACGGCGAGGAGTCAACTGGATGGTTCACACTTCTCAAATAAATAGGATGGCTTACTTAAACACAACAATAAATCAACAAAACATCCAACCACATGGAGATTATTTTTCCATCTCCTGAGAAGAGAGAGTATCTGACAGCACTGCAGCCAAACCAGCCTGTGACGGTCACAGCCACCACCAGCCGATGCTGTGCTGGGAATTTTAACTGAACCGTGAAGGCAACTTATCGAATAGCAGCAGTGCTAAACAGAACAATTAAGGCAATAAACAACCACGTGGTTACAACAGCCTTGTTAAGCAGTTGTTAGAGCACTCCAGGACACCTGCATGATATCAATAAATTCATTCCTCCCTCCCTCTTCAGCCGAGCACGCAGACTGCGCTCACTGCCAGGGGACGCTCTCAGCACCGCGTGCCCTTTGCAGAAGGCACCTGGGCTGTGCTTTACTGACCTGCTGCTGCTCGGCCGTGTTCTCAACGCGTGCTCCAGTCAGCCCACAGGCTGCCAGCTTCTCATCGTCTGTTCCAGAGCCCAGTGCCGGAGCTGCTGCAGATGCTGAACGTGCTCAGGGCCCGCAGCTGTGTGCTCAAGGCATCTGCAGCTGCCGGGACAGCCTGAACAAAAGCCTTGCCAGGGGTTTGCACAACCCCAGCTGAGCCATCAGGCAAGCGCTCAGCAAACAAAAGGTAACGCCATTTCAAGGGTCGCCAGAGGAACGTGTTGCCTGCAGGGTCCCCGAAGAGAAGCTGGGGGCTGCCGGGGAGGAGGAGCAGGGCGAGTGCAAATTTCCACTTGGAGGCTTCACATTAAGACACTCCAAAGGAGGCATCGGGGGGTTTAAAGCTTCTGTCAATCCACGCGTGCAGAGCTGCAGAGCGAGGCCGTCTCGTGTCTCCCGTGGCCCAGAGGAAGAACTGCAGCCCCAGCTGCGCTGTGTTACAGAGATCCAACCGGGCGGCAGAGCACGCTGACCTCCTCTGCTCCCTTCCTCACTGTCCCAGCTCCCAGCCCGTTCCCGTGCCCCTCGGAGCCCAGCCCGGGCTGCATGAACTGCTGCCCTGGTTGCAGCCCGTCTGGGCCAGCAAACCTGCTGCGCTGAGCGGGAGCTGGAGCCGGGACCAGGGTCCCGCCTGGGGTACGGCAGTGCGGGTTCCGCCCCGTCCGGGGCCGCTCCCCGCTCCTCTCCCGGTGCTGCTGGCAGGGGGCAGGAAGCGTGCGCTCCTCTGCACGAGCCACGAAGGGCACCTACCTTGGGTGCGGAGCAGGCTGCTCCCAGCTCTGGTGCAGGTAGCCGGGCTCCTCGGAGTCGCGTAGAGCAGAGGACGCCGAGTGCCCTCAGCCCGGAGCTGGCTGCAGGACGGCCTTGGTGCACCTCCTGCCACCGCGGTGCTGCCCGGATGGCTTCCAGCCAGGCTCTCGCCTCTTCCGCACAGGCTCAGGAAGGCAGGAATTCCCGCAGCGAGCACGCCCCGAGCCGGCTGCCAGGCGCTCGGCAGTTTCACAGCTCGTTCTCATGGCACATCTGCACCCGGGGGAGGGGGGGAAGGGGGGAAGGGATGGGTGTTTGTGTTACGCTAATGAAGCATCGCTTTCTGCCGGCTCTCTTTGCTTCCTTCGGTGGGGACATTCGCACACCCCTGTGGTCAGGCATCTCTACCTTGCTGTCCTGGCGCTCCTTTCACTCCTCTCCCCCACGAGTATGTCCCAGCAAGAGGCAGTCTCCGGTACAGCAGCAGAGGACATTCTGTGTTGAACAGAACTCTTGCAATGGAACCGAGCTGTGGCTAGGAGCTTTACCCAGAAGCTGCTCTAAGAATACGACTTTCCCCAGATCCTTGTCTAAGGGTCCTAATAAGTCTTCTGTGCAGCGATACCTTGCGGTTCTGTGTGGGTTTGTGGTCCGTATGGCTGGCCATACCTACCCTTGAGTTGCACCGGGCAGTGTACTTGGGAGTGACCTCACTGGAAGGAAAGCAGTGTGCAAACTGCAATGGGAAAGTGCATTTAGGAAAGCAGGATATTGAGGTTCGTTTTCTGGTGGATATGGGTGCTTCTTACTACCCATAGATGGTTTTGTAACAGTAGTAGATGCTACTGCCCAACTAGAAAAGGTTTCCTTTTTTGGATTAATTAAACATAAGCTAAGAAAACAAGCAGGAATACAGAAATTCTTGTACCTGCCAGGTTACTCTGGCAAGAAATTGAATAAAACTGGAGCTAAGAGTGCAACGATATTGACTGATTAAAAACTGTAACTCTGGCTTTAACACAAACTGGGCAAAACAATGTTGTACCCCCAGGAGTTACAGCAGTCTCAAATATGATACACTTAGTGGTGTGGGCATCAGGGCCAAAAATGAAGCCCTAAATAGAAGTTAAAAGCAAGAGCTTGCCTAGTCAGGGTAAAGCGGTGCCCTTTGAGGGTATGGGACTGTAGGAGGATAAAAGAAATAATAGGTAACTTTTTGGAGTTTGGATTCCAATTTTGATAGCAAGTGCTGTAGTTTGGAACAAGACTTGAGGGCAAGTACTAGAATAGTTGAATGGATACACTCAGTGGTGGCAAATCCGTGCACTTTATTAACCAAGTTAAGGAACAAAAAGATTAAGTTTACCTTCTGGATTTGAAGGATGTCTCTTCTGCCTAGTTTGGCCAAAGGAAGCCTAAGGTTATTTGCCTTTGAAAAGGAAAGCCCTGATATGGGGAGAAGAGTCTCAGTTAACCTGGACAGTGTTACCCAGGGTTGTGAGAACAGCTGAATGATGGTCAACTCATAAGCCTGAGATCTGGGATCCTCCATTCTAGGGTGGAACTTTACTGCAGCACGTGGCTGCCACAGCAACAAAAGAACTGTGTACAATAGACTGAGAGTTTGCTGAGTTTCTTGGTTTACAGAAAGCACAAATAACTCAACAGCAAGTGACATATTTGGGAAATGAGATTACAGCTGGACTTTGAACCTTAAGGACTGCCAGGAAAAAAGTCATCTGCCAAACCCCTGAGCTGCAAATTGCCAAGGAAGTGAGTAAGGGATGGCCAGGGTGCCTGAGGGCGGTGGCTGCACTGGTACTTGTGGGAATACAAGTGTAGTTCTGAGTTGTCCCGTGTTCATCCCTGACTATCCGCGGCTGGGCCAAATGCCGAGACAGTGACAAGAGAGCACATGGCAAATGGCGTTTATTGGAATGTGAGGGTCCCTTATATAGGTATCCTGTTTCACCTATACCTTTTTTACATATGCATGACCAAGCAGGGGAGGGCCTATCACGTTACATCCCAAGGGTCCGATTTCGCCTAATACACTACATTTCCCCCTCCCTATGATAGAGTAGCTTAACCCGTGACAACCCGATCGCTTTTACTCTTCAGGCTTCTTTAGAGCCTCTTATACATTCATTCTTGCTCACGTCTCTCTTCGAAGATTCCTGTCACCATCCGTCTGATGCATCCTTGGAGGTACTGAATGATCCAAATATACTACCCAGCCAGTTCCCAAATGGATCATCCTGGATGCCAATCTTCTTGGTATGATCTTGCAACCAAGCTAACTGCTTATGCATTGATTCACTATGATCACTCAGGTTAAAACAACACATCCCTTTGACATCTTGACAACCATGCCCTTGGGCAAGAAGCAAGAAATCTATAGCTGCTCTGTTCTGGAGTACAGCATGTCTAATGCCGCTTACGTATACAAGCAGGTCCGAAAGAAGTTGAGAAGTAACATTAGCCTGTTTTGCAGTCCAACAAGCCGATCTTTCGATTTCTTTCAAAGCACGTGCAGCCGCAACCCCAGGGGCAAGGAACGAAGCAAAGATCCTTGCTGTGGGTCCCCACAATTTAACATCATTGCCACATTCAGAATCCAAGGCCAGAATTCCTCTCTTAGGTCAAGTGTGATTGAGTGCCTTATATACCTCCGTAATGTTGGGTGATAAAATAGTTAAACTTCCTAGATAACAGGGTTCCCCTATTGCATTTCTTGGAATCCCTTGCCAAGTGCGATCCCCACAGACAAGGAAAATTCCTGGGGGTAAGGCTTTAGCGGTATTATTTTTCCAGACGGAAATCACATATATGCCTGAGCCTTTGGGAAAAGAGGCAACGACGCAGCCATTGTACCTGGAATAATTCCTGCAATATACCTCTCTAACCGATCCATTCGGTCTGCTAACATTGAAAGTCGTTGCTGGTGGTACCCAGGACCCATTCAATGGATTCAGTGGACTGTATGCCCTTGTTACGTTAGGAGTGAAACCGCAATATCCCCCATCTCCGTTAAAGGTCCGGCTATTTCGGGAATATACAAGAGTAAATGGAGCAGATTGGTCAGTTTTGTGATCCCAATAAGGGCCTTCATGCCCCAGGAATTGCAGCATATCTAGAGGTTTCCTTTGTGTGCCAAAAAATAAGCATCTAGGGCTCAGCCACTGCAAACTATTGGTGTCCCAAGTGTCATTCTGCACTGCCTGAGAGCCAAGCAACTCCACTTCCTCGGGGTCCCCTGGAAGAGTGACATTTAACCTACAGATAATACATGCCATCCTTTTTCCCAGATAATCCATGGTATCATTTCCTAACGCCCTTAAGGTAGATTTCAAGTTCATACAGTCACGGTAACAACGGTGATCCCGGTAATAAGGCGGGCCCTTCCCAAGATATCCCATAAACACCGAGTCATCCCATTCCGGAATCCCAATAAGGCACGTTTGAAAGGGTGAGGCAGCTGATTGTAAAGCAAGGCAAAAATGCATATTCCCCGTCTGATTAGCCCATGTAACCCAAAGGTTTCCTGGCTGTTTAAGCAGGTGAATGCCCCCCACTGGTGACCACAATAAACACATGAGGTATATAATTGTCAACACAGTAATTCTCGTAGGCAGCAAAGATTCTTTGTCAGGGGATTCACGTCCCTTCTTCTTCTTTGGTATCAGCAGGAGCATCTTCCTGTGCTTCTTTTGTTCTGGGTTCTCCAATCTCTTCGGGCATCCAATTGGCAAATCCTATGAAGAAACACTCAACTCTTGTTACTTCCTTAGCCTTCTTGTTTTGTTTAGCCAATTCTGGTTTAACTCGACGCAAGGATACCCACTGAATATCCCCAGTCTCATTGCTCTTTACTGCTGCAAACCTCCTGCCCCACACTAATACAGTCCATCCTGATTCCCAGGACCCACTGTCATCTTTAACTTTTACCGGTGGGCCCTCCTGAAGGACCCTTGGTTGCCAGTGTTTCTGGGTAGGGGTTCTCATGCTTTCTCCTCGCTCAAAATGATTCAGAGCATATAATGCACGAGCTAAAATTTCACCCTGTTGTACTACTGGGATTCTGCCTGAGTACCCTTCCCCCTCCCCAAGCATACGAATCTTCTCTTTGAGGAGGCGGTTGGCTCTCTCCAAAATTGCTTGTCCCTGGGAATTCCCAACAATGCCTGTTGAGTGAGATATTCCCCAATGCTCCTTGAGCAGATCTCGAGATGAAGCATGAGCCATTGTCTGTCTTGATGTGTCGCAGCACACCAAGGACCATGATGGCAGTGGCCCAGTGTCGCTGAGCTGCAGGGGACTTAAATGTTAACATAATCATCATCACTCAGTCAAAACCTTGACTGATAATACACTAAACATAAGGTTACATGTAACATCATAATTTTTTGAGTTGACACATACACAGTCATTCAAGCATTCATTTTAGACAACTCTATAAATGAAAATTTATAAGTTAATGTATTATTACTTATCGATAACTATGAGGTGGCAAACCACCAAAAGGAGAGAGAAGGAACACAATAGTGGTGAATGTGATAGGCAGTGCCTGCAGGGCGTCCCCTGCTTCAAAGTGCACTTTGCCTTTCTCACCCATCACAGATTCTCTCCTGTTTTAATTCTTGCTTAGAGATTGCAAGGTTTTTTCACATGTGCTCCATACATGCATGGCCAGTGCATGATACAGAGCCCAGGTGGAACACCTGCTCTTAAAAGACAACAAACCACTATATTAGATCTCTCTACAATACAAACTACTCAGAAAAGTTATTTGGAGCTATAGTTACTTATTCCTATTGTTTGTTACTTGCTTTACCCTTAGCTCCTTCTTTATTTAATTTAATTGGTAAGCTTTTCTTGTTGACCTACTACTATAGTTGCAAAATCATCTATGGGTAGTAATTCTTGATGCAGTATAGAGTGAGATGCACCTGTAACTGCCAAAGAACGAATATCTTTGCACTGCTGTGTGCACGTTGCATTCAGCCCACTGGGGGCAAAACTCATCCTGGGATCTTCAGGACCTGCTCTAGTACAGCTGCCACCATTCCATCCAACTCCATCACCACAATTCCCCCTCTATACAATTTCCAAGCCCCATCAACAAATTTGTCCAAGAACCCTACCCTAGTTCCCTCAATGTGTATATTATTGGGAGAAAATGAAGACATTCTTGCTCGGACTAGCAAGAGGTGCAATCAGTTCTGCAGACAAAAAGGGAGAAAACCGAAAGATTGTAACAATTACTGCCAGACAAACACTTTGTCTGTAATACTGGTCCTAGCAGGGGCAGTGATTAACACGAAACTAGGGGCACGAGCACTCAGAATGTTTTGCTTTTGCCCCCATTCGGAAGTAACGATTTGTTTACTATCACAAGCGGCGGAGGGTGGGGGGGGGTAGGCAGTGAGAAGGGGCAGCGCGGGGGTTTGTGTTCTCTTGCTGGCACTTAAACTTCTCTGGCTAGAGCGGATCACTTTCAACATTTTAACTCACTGTTCTTCTGTAACTTTTTTGCTGTTTTTTGTTTTTCACAATTCCACTACTCGTACCCTCATTTACACTTCCATGTAACATTAATAATTCCACTTCCATATAGGATTCATACTTTCACATACCATAAACATCTAACAATCACAAAGACAGTGACAATAACCAATACAGTTTATCCTAAGCATTCTTCCTCTCCTCCAAGTTATCAGCAGGAATGGGCCTTCCCATTAACCTGATTCCAAATTCTTTAATATTATCATATTTTTTCCATGACTTTTCACTCTTTCCTTGTTAACTAAAATGAAGTTAGGGCTACTGGTTGTTGTCCATCATCACATCCTTGATTTAAAGGTTCAATACATATGTCATTTTAGCAAGCCTTCCTGCTGGAAGTGCCATCTCTATTCCTTCTTTTTTACTTAAGTAGTATAGTTTTAAGGATGATTATTGTCCACTGATACCACTGGGCTGGAGCTGACACTGAAAAACATTAGTGCAAAGGTGTTTATGATAGATCTCTTTTGTGACCACAACTAACAGATATTAGATAGGTCCCTTGGCTCATTTCATTTGGAAACACTATGGAGGAGTTACATGCAAATCATAACCAGTTTGACAAAAAAGAGGTGAAAGAAAGGAATGATTATCACTGTGAAGGAAGTACCAGAAATCCAGGATGACCTGAAAAAAGGTCTGCAAACACTTCTAGGTTTTTCAAAAGCAATAAACTTCTTGGAGAAGCACAAACGTCAAAAAATTACTTTCTCACTTCCCCAAGAGGTGCATACACAAAACTTTCCAAATTCCAAGATACATTACAAGTTACTTAAACCACCAATCTTCAAGCCGTAACCAAATTATGTAGTTTTAACACATCCAAGGACTGATATCAATCACAGTCCACAACCACAACAAACAAAAGCATAGATGAAAAAAAAACTTCTCAATGTTGTTAACAGCAGTTTAACCGACTCCAACTCTGGCTAAAGTAGCTCGCTCGTCAGCAGGTTTTGTTTCTGCTTCAGAGACTCCACTCGAGCCCGGGGCCCCCTGACTGGGCCCCCAATTAACGATAAAAAGGAATGCCTCCCTTATCTTTGACCAATCCGTGACTTGGTCGCTCTTGTTCTCCCTTCCCCTTCCCCCCAGGTAGAGGTGGACCAGTAGCCCACCCTCTTGGGGAAGGGTTATGATGACTAGGAACGCCTCCGCCCCCGCTGATGTGGATTGGCTTCCATCTTGGTTACGCCAAGGGTAAGGGATGGCCAGGGTGCCTGAGGGCGGTGGCTGCACTGGTACTTGTGGGAATACAAGTGTAGTTCTGAGTTGTCCCGTGTTCATCCCGAGACAGTGACAAAAGATCACATGGCAAATGGCGTTTATTGGAATGTGAGGGTCCCTTATATAGGTATCCTGTTTCACCTATACCTGGTGAATTATTTTTTTAATCTCTAATGTCGTTCTGGGAACACTGTTACATCCCTAAAAGGCAGCAGTATATTTAAATTATCCCAGTAATGAATAATAATATACAATAATAATAATAATAATAATATACAGTAAGGAATAATAAGTTTCATTATAAGTGTTAAAATTTTCACTGATAGTTTAAAAAAAGGAAATGCTATTTATCAGATGTCAAAAACAGGATAATTTACCAAATGCAGAAATTTAGGATTTAGTGAAATTAATTCAGGTGTAAGAATATTGGTGGCCTGTATTTGACTCCTGCATAGTTTGCAAGGTTCTTGCACATAAAACCTAGTTTTGTGGTATTTTTGCTTCTAATTCTACCCTCTTGTTAGCAATTTGTGGGTCAGGCTGGGTCACATCACACTTCATTTCAGTTTTCAGTTCCTTCTTACTTCATCTACTTTTATTTCTCCATCATACAGGTAGTTAGGGCAGTCGATATATGAATCATTGTGGAGATGACTGTTCCTGTAACATTTGAAAGAAAAAATTGTTTTTTGATCAAGCGTTCCCAGTAAAAGATAAATAATTCTATGTGAACCAAAAAACCAAAAACTCAACTAGTGAAATAAGTTGACCTTTTTCTTTCCAGTTTTGCAGGTAGGAAGACAAACCTGATGAGCTGAATGAGTTTTCTGTTTAGCTGCTGTGTCTGAAATAAAACTAGTTCATAGACTGCATGCAATTTCAGTTATTCATTGGTGGGGTATTTCTTGTTTTGCTTGTAGTTGCCTTGTGGTCACTGGTGTAAAGAGATTTGCCATTCAGGTGATTGTCCTCTGAACTGCAGCCAGAAGGTTAAACTCAGGTGTCCTTGTAAGCGACTGAAAAAGGTAAGTTTTGGAGTTGCAGTTCTGAGAGTGACACATTTTCTTTGTATGTTCCTAGGCTTGTGTACATGGATTGTCTCTGGTCAAGACTGGAATAGAATCAGTTACTTGAGCAGAGCAGCAACAGCAGCTGAAAGTCTGGGTGGAACAATCAAAATATTCACTAAGGAACATAAAATTCATTGTAGAAAATGTTAGCTCCCAGATTTGCAATACCTTTATCTTCAAGCACACTTCAATTTTTGTAGTTCCATTAGGAAAATAATCAGATGATCTGGAGTGATTTAAGAAGTCAAAGCACATTTTCCTCATTAGGAACTGAGAAGTTTATAATTACCTAGATTGGAACAGTCACAGATGTTTTGAATTCCTATATGATGGTTGTCTGAGGCCCTTAAAGCAAACAGAGGCATCAGCATCCTTAGCTTTCAGCAGAGATAAAGGACAAAGCTTATAGCTATCAAGTATGATGAGGGGAAAACCAGAGGCTGCTGTGACCTCTTGACAAGTGTTAACTTAATGAAAAATTCACTATCTGGCTTGAACAAAGCATGCTTAAATTATTTTCAAGACCCGGTTAACTTCTGAGCTTTCCACACAGATGCAGTTTCCCCAGAGTTCTTAGCTTCTCCAAGAAATGTCTTCAGAAATCTCAGATCTTGCAGGGCGCATGTTCAAGAGAAAGGATGGTAATGCCCAGAGTACGTGCTTCAAATTGAGCAGTCTCTGCTTATAAATAACGAGCTTTGGTTTATTTGTAAGTTGAAATGTTGACTTCTGCTGAGGATAAATTATTTTGTTGTGACTAAGTGCTCTTACTAATTTCAGTTTATCTTACTCTACTGTGTTCAGTAAAATCAATAATATCATTGGTTGCGTGTATACTTCTGCTTCTTGTTCCTTAAGATATAGGTTTACAGTTGGACTTGATGATCTTTGAGGTCTTGTTTCTTATGCCAGACTTAACTGAATAAGGAAGATGGGTATTTCCATGATAGCTCTGTTACATCTAGTTGTTGCTGTCCCTAATTTTCATACTGTTTTTGGAAAACTGAAATGTGTTATCATCTTCTGCTGAGTTCTGACGCTGTATAGCTATTTCAGACCAGTTCAGATTTTATTGTCCCAGAGTTCCGGGATGTCTTCAGTGATTATGTGGATGTCCAACTGAAATGTGGTAGCAAGAAGCAATGAAATTAATGTTTAGGATGCTCACTTTTCACTTTTACAGTGGCCTGAAATGGAACATTCCAGATCTGCTATTCTGAAAGTTTTATGGTCCTTAAATATGATGACGGTTACTTTTCCCCCCCCCCTCAATCTTGTAAATTTGATTTTAATAAGGTGGAAAGGTTGTTATGAGTTAATTATATAATTAATAAAAATTAATTCTTATATGATGACAGCCCACTTATTTAAATAGCCACGAAGTGATCCTTCTGATTCCTAGTGAAATGGTGTTTCCCTTCAGAAAGAGAAGAAAACACTATCCCCACCTTAAATATCATCTCACTGTTTCCAGGTCAAGCCCCCAATCCATGCTCTCTTTTGTACAGAGAGCTACAGTGTAGAGGGTAAATGATGGTAGAACCAATAAGCCACTGATAATTGGACTGTGTATTAGTTGCAGCTAATCTGACTGCAGAAATATGACTCGTTTCTGTAGTGTGAAAGATGATGTCTTTTAACGTTTACTTTATGCATCTGCCCTTGCCCGAGACCGTAATTAGGGTATCTTTGATTCCAGAAGGTCCTTATGCATATTTGCTTGGAGCTGCATACTTATAGCAGATAGTGTACTTCTTTCTTAGCTTGGATAGGATAGTGTACCTGTATATTTAGTCTTTTGTGCCTGCAGCCTGCGATCTTGAAGATAAGGAGAAACAGAATTGAGTACCTAATATTTGCAGTTGAATTCTCCTCTACCAGTCTTCTGTCTGTGTATACTACTGGTGAAGTTGGGAGTTGACAGGACACGTATTCCAAGCTGCTCTGTAAATATGCCTCATCTGAACCATCACAATTAATATCAAATGTAGGAGCTCATAATTTGAGTGCAAAACAGGAGGATTTTTTCTTCCTTTTCTGGTGTTGAAGTTAACTGTTGCATCATGAGGCTATGCATGTAAACATGCAAGGTCATATAAACCACTTGAATTTGTAACCACAACTTGTAGTGGACCATATTCTTAACCATCTAGGCAGGTGGTTTATCTTAGCATGCTGGAATTGCTCTGAAGAAGTTAGTTTTTGGATTTTGCTGTATGCTATGAAAATTGTTCTGCATATTGTCAGAAAGCATGAAAACCAGAATAGCTTCTGGCTATGTTACTGTGCTTTCCTGACAAAATTCTTCATAGGCTAGTAGTATAGATTATAACTTTCTCTCTGTGCTGGTATTCTGTTTTGGTTTTGTTGGTGGTTTTTTTTTGTTTTTTTGGTGTTTTTTTTTTTGGCCTTCAATGTAAGGGGGAGGAAGGAGAAGGAAGTAGGGGAGATCTTCCCATGACCAGACCTTGCCCTGTAGTTTCAGCCAGTTTAGAGAATTGATACGAAGTTTCAGAAGAGTTACTTATTAGTTACTTTGCATGGTATCTTTTGTAACAGTTCACAAGGTTATATTGCTTTGTCTTAAATAAGTGAAAAAAAAGACAAGAAAAATTAAACTGAACCATTTGATTTATCCTTGTTTCAGTTTAGCTTATCAGAAAGAAGGAAAATAGAAAAGGATGCTTGAATACAGTTACAGTTTCAAATAATATTTATTTATTAGCTTCATTCTGTAAATATACCGAATAAAATTGTTTTACAATTTTCCCAACAAAATGAACGTTATAATTAAATTTTTATATAGGGAAATGAATTACAAACAATTCAATTTATACTTAACAGGAAGTACGGTGCAGCAAGATACAAGAAGGCCAAGTTTCACTGGAGTGTGATGTGTTATGCAAGGAAATGAAACGGAAGGCGTCTGAGGTGGTGTATCCATTTTAGTTATGTTATCTTCATTGCCTTGAGAAAAGTTGGAAAAAACAGGCAGATCGTTATTTTTTCAAGACAGTAATAGCAAGAAATGCAGTGTAACTCAGCGTACAGTTTAATTGCACATTTAATTTTTGGACTATTGAATCTGGCTTATTGCTGAGAATTGCACTACTTGTAGATAGTGTCAACTCACTTGATGAAACACTATGTTAAGGTAATGCTCTATTACCTCTTTATTTTTAATGTACATTGGAACTGGAGATTTCCTCTTCAGCCAAGAAGTGCTAATCAATGATAATAAAATCATTACTGCTAGTGAGAGCTATAGAAGCACTTCATTTAGGCCTTACTTTTACTTTGAAGGTTAGCAAAGTGTTATCTTGTGTGTTCCTGTCACACAGTATTAGGTGACTGCCACAATTATAGAGAGCTTTCAGCAACTGCATGTGCTTTTCAGCCCATTGTAAACATGGATGCTCTCCAATAATTTTGTTTGAAGTAAAGAAACTGCTGCATAATCTCACCTAAAGAGACAGAGTATCCACATTGTTTTTCTAGGCCTTTTATGGAAACATGAGGAAGTGGTGCATGAACTGGTTAAGTTTCTGGCATTTAATTTGCTGTCTTGAATGCTATGTAACAGTTCTGTAGAGTGATCAGTTGTAGTTCCAGGTTTTATTTTTCATAAAACTTTCTGATGGTGAAGCAAATGTAATTGCATTGACAGTTTCCATTACGACAAGAGCAGTCGAACAATATGAGTATGCATTATCCAATATGTCATTTGGTACAAAAGTGGAGATTTCCTTTTGCTCTAGCAGTCAGGGCATATTTAATTACTTGGAATGAAGTGTGTGAGTGTAAATTACATACATATATAAGGATTTACCCATCAGTGTACAGTGTGCTGAATTGAGGATTGAGTTACTGAAAGCTTAGAGAGTGACTTTATTAAGGAATTTTCCCTGGTATTAATGAATATATATATTTATATTTTCCCCAGGTTTTATATTTGTCATTTGAATTTTCCAGTTAGTCAGAAGTTTAGTTTTATAACATGGTAGCGTCTCTTATGTTCCATGTTTTTCAAACATGAATTGATAGAGGTTTTTCACAGAATGTTTTAGAATCTGAGTAAGCTCACAGCTCACTTGGTGAAGGTTTTGCTCGCTTTTCTGAGAACTGTTCTATAAATTATGGCTCTGTAAGATAATAGTTTCACCTGCTTTTACAACAGTTACTTATCACTTTGTATGTCTGGACAGATAAAAGAGGCAGAAGCCAAAGCTGTTATTGAAGAGGAGAAACGAAGACAACAGGTATCAAACTTAATTCTTCTTCCCCCCCAACCTCGTTGTGTTAATAAATCACTTGATGCACGTGCAGCCCAATCTGTATACTTTGTACAGTGTTTTTCCCAGTTACTGCTTTCAGCTGTTATGTTGTCTTTAGGTATGTGCCATGAGTGATCTACAGTGGTTAAAAGCAAGTATATTTTCTCTTAACAGTTCTCACATCTGTGGGCAAAATGGTAATCATTTGATGTCGCATTAGAATAACTGTATAATGTATACATATATTTAAATACAAAATACTTCTGATTTTTATCCATCATTTTATAATTCCTTAAATTCACAGAATTACTAAGTAGCCTCTGTAAGGTTGAATTACTGAGTGAAGCTTCTTACTTACTCCCCTTCGTGAGAGTGAAGAAACCTAAATTGGTCTCTGTCCTTCAAGGTCTGGTGGGAGTGGGGAATTTTTTTGTAATTGCTGGCTCTGGTGAATGTATGTTGTCAGCACTGTAATCCAAGAAGCTTCTGTGCCAGCTGCCTGGAAATACTATCACTAATCTTGTTTCAGAAATTAACCGTAAGCTTGGTTGCTGGTGACAGCTAACTCAGGTTTATCATTTGGGCGCTGCAGCCTCAATGCACTCCTTCCAACAGGCTTGTATGCCTGTGACAGAGCACAGACCCCCCCGGTTGTACACCCCCCATCGGACCCCCCCCCCACATTAGATCCCCCCCATTGTATCCCCCCCCCCATTGAATCCCCCGCCCTCCATTGGATCCCCCCGTTGTACCGCCCCCTCCCCCACTGAACCCCCCCTATCGGACCCCCACCCCATTAGATGCCCCCATTGGATCCCCCCCGGTCTATCCCCCCCCTATTGGACCCCGCCGTTCGATCCCCCCCCATCGGACCCCCCCGGTCCCGGTCCGTCCCCACTCACCGCTTCCTCCTACGGGGCTGCCAACACCTCCGCACTTTACGGCGACGCTGTCGCAAAAGCGCCGCACCCCGCTGCGCTTTACGGCGCGCCGCGAACTGCAACTCCCAGTGTCCCCCGCGCTGCGCCGCGTTACGTCTCTCCGGGGACTGCAACTCCCAGCGTCCCCCGCGCGGCGCAGGCGCAGAGCACGCGGTGTGAAAAAGGCGGGAAGGCGTCGGGCGGGAGCTGAGGTGAAGCAAAATGGCGGCGGGGCCGGGAAGGGCCTTGGGGCGGGATGGGCGCCATTGGGCCTCGTTATAGCGGGATAACGGTGTTATTCTGGGACGTGGAGTGAGAGAGACCAGGCGGCCAGGGGGGATTTGAGGGGAAATAGTGAGGAAATGGTGCTCAATGGGCGTGTGTTCCCCTCAGGTGAGCGGCGCCATGGGCAAAAGGAGGAGCAGCCAGGTGACAGGTAATGACTTAAAATGGCCTCAAAATGTCCAAAAAATGGCCTTAAAATGGTCTCAAAATGTCCTCCAATGGGCCTCCAAGCGGTCTCAAAATGGCCACCAAATGGCCTCCAAGCAGCCGCAAAATGGCCTCAAAATGGCCACCAAATGGTCACAAAATGGTTTCCAAAGGGCCTCAAAATGGCCACAAAATGGCGTCCAAGCAGCTGCTGTTCCTCTTGCAGGTGTTGACCACCATGATGGCCCCAATGTCAAAGTCAGGGCAGGACTGAGGGGAGACAACAAGGGGGGGGACGACTATAGTGGGGACAACAATATGGTGGACAGCAAGGGGGGGGGGGGACATCAATGGAGGGGGCACAAATGGAGGGGACACTAATAGAGGGGACACCAATATGGTGGGCAGCAATATGGTGGACAGCAATATGGAGGACACTAATGGGGGGGACACTAATATGCGGGACAGCAAGGGGGGGGACATCAATGGAGGGTACACTAATAGAGGGGACACCAATGAGGGGGGAAACAATGGAGGGGACACCAATATGGCGGACAGCAAGGGGGGGTCATGATTGGAAGGGGCACCAATGGGGAGGACAACAATAGAGGGGACACCAAGGGGGGGGACACCAATATGGCAAACACCAATATGGCGGACACCAATATGGTGGACACCAATGGAGGGGACAAAAATGGAGGGGACAGGGACACCAAGGGGAGGGACAGCAAGGGAGGGGACACCAGTATGGTGGACACCAATATGGCAGACACTAATGGAGTGGATACCAAGGGGGAGGACATCAATAGAGGGGACACCAAGGGGGGGGATACTAATATGGGGGGCACCGAGGAAGAGGAAACCAATGGAGGGGGCAGCAATATGGGGGACACCAATGAGGGGGACATCAATGGAGGGGACATCAAGGAGAGGGACAGAAATGGGGGGGACACCAATAGAGGGGGCAGCAATGAGGGGTATGTAAGTGGAGGGGACACTAATATGGGGGACACCAAGGGGGGAGACCGCAATATGGGGGACAGCAATGGGGGAGACATAAATGGGGGGGACACCAATATGGAGGACATCAGTATGGGGGCCATGATTGGAGGCGACGCTCTGGACAATGGCGGAGGGATGGACTCAGTGCATGGAGATGGAACAGAGAGGTAATGGGGGGAAATGGGAGGGTGGGGGGCAGAGGGGGGGCTGGAGGTGGAAATGGGGGCAGAAATGGGGCTTGGGGGTAGGAATGGGGCCTGGGGCCAGCAATGGGTCCTGGTGCCCCCCAGCTGATGGGGTTTGGGGTCTGTTTGGTTCCCAGCCGCTCTGATAACGAAGGCCCAGCAGCCACCCCACAGCTCAGCGTGATGGAGGAGCTCAGCCCCACAGCGGCCCCATTGGCACAGGTAGGACAGGGCCTCTGCCCCCCCAGTGTCACCCCACAGCTCCCCATGGCTATGGGGCAGGGAGCACACAGGTTATGGGGGGGGTTGTTCCAGGATGGGATGGATGGCTGTGAGCAGCAGGAGGACCAGAACAGCCCTGATATGGGGGACCTACAGCCCCATAGCACCCCACAGCCCCATAGTGACACCGATGGGGGCACAGAATGCCTTGAGGCCACCAAAGAGCCATTGGAGGGGGAGTGGGCAGCCAAAGTGGAGCCCACTTGTGGGGCAGAGCATGAGGAGCGCTATGGGGCTGGCACTGTGGGGCTGCCCCACATCTCAGCACCGGAGCACAGTGGGGTGCCAGGGGGGGACACCGAGCTGCTGCAGGTAATGCCAGAGTACTATGAGAACCCATAGGGAACAGCCCCATAGCACCCCACTGCACCCCACATTGTCCCACTTCACCCCATAGAGCTCCAGTTCACCCCAGTTTACCCCCCATTCCACTCTAGATTGCCCCAATTTACCCCAGTTCACCCCAAATCACTCCAACTTACCCCAGTTAACCCCAGTTCTCCGCCATTCACCCCCAAATCACCCAAATTCATCCCAGTCCCCCCTCAGGTCACTCTCATATCCCCCAGTCCCCCTCAATTTGCCCCCATTCACCCCAAATCATCTCAGTTCCCCCCCAAGTCACCCTCAGATCCCCCCAGTTCACCCCATTTCATCCCAGTTCCCCCCAGTTCAGCCCTTGGTGCCCCAGTTCACCCCAGTTCCCCCCCATTCACCCCCAAATCATCCCAAGTCACACCAATTCCCCCCCAAGTCACTCTTAGATCACCCCAATCCCCCCCAATTCACCCCAGTTCACCCCAGTCCCCCCCCAAGTCACCCTCAGTTCCCCCAATCCCCCCCAATTTGTCCCCATTCACCCCAGTTCATCCCAGTTCCCCCCCGTCACTCTCAGACCCCCCCAATGCCCCCAATTCTCCCCCATTCACCCCAATTCACCCCACATCACCCCAGTCCCCCCCCAAGTCACTCTCATATCCCCCAATCCCCCCCCATTCACCCCCATTCACCCCAGTTCCCCCCAGTTCATCCCCTGTTGCCCCAGTTGCCCCCATTTCACCCCCAGCCCCCCACCCCCTCCCAGCCTGCAGCCCCTCTGTGCCCTGTGGACGCCGATGGGGACCCGGCCTCACCCAGCTGCACCCCCAGGTCGGACCCCCCTCCCCCCACCAGAAACCAGAGCTCATTTTGGGCTTAAAAAGCCCCGGATTGGTGCTATTTTCACCCCCTTTGACCCCCAGGAATGAGGTGGCACTACGTGAGGATGCATCTGCGGTGCTGGGGGGGCTGATCCTCGAGCTGTCCAACCTCAAGTGAGTGCTGGGGGGGGGGGTTAGGGTTAGGGTCCCATTGGCACTTATGGGGTCTCACTGTCCCCTATGGGGTCTCACTGTCCCCTGCGTGGTCTCACTGTCCCCTGTGGGGTCTCACTATCCCCTATGGGCTCTCATTATCCCCTATGGGGTCTCATTGGTCTCTATGGGGTCTCACTGTCCCCTATGGGGTCTCATTGTCCCTGCAGCCGCCGTGTGATGAGCGCCCATCGTGCCCTATAGGGGTCTCACTATCCCCTATGGGGTCTCACTGTCCCTTATGGGGACTCTCATTGCCCCCTATGGGGTCTCATTGGTCTCTGTGGGGTCTCATTGTTCCCTATGGGGTCTCATTGGTCTCTATGGGGTCTCATTATCCCCTATGGGGTCCCATTATCCTACAGCCGCCGTGTGATGAGCGCCCATCGTGCCCTGGAGTCGCTGCTGCGGCTGCTGCGTCGTGAGCGGAGCCGGGGGGTGAACAACAGCAGGAGGAGGAGGAGGAGGAAGATGGAGGGGGACGAGACAGGATGAAGCTGCAGCTGTGAGTGGGGCTTTATTGGGGGAAAAAAGCCCATAATGGTGCAATAAACACACGAGTGTGAGCAGGGCTGGAACAACACAACTACACAATAACACAACAACACAACAGGGAACAGCTGCTGAGCTCTGCTCCTGGTGCAAAGTGGGGGTGTAAAGTGGGGGTGTAAAGCTGATGGTGCACAAGTGATGGTGCAAAGTGGTGGTGCACAACTGAAGGTGCAAAGGGATGCTGCAAAGTGATGGTGCACAAGTGATGTTGTACAAATGATGGTACAAAGTAGTGGTGCAAAGTGATGGTGCAAAGGTATGGTGCACAAGTGATGATGCACAACTGAAGGTGTAAAGTGATGGTGTAAAGATGATGGTGCACGAGCGGTGGTGCAAAGCTGATGGTGTACAAATGATGGTGCACAAGTGATAGTGCACTAATGATGGTGCACAGTTGGTGCCCAGCTGCTGCCTTCTGTCCCACATTGCGCTCAGCACAGCCTGGGGATGACACAGAGTGCGTTATTAGTAATAGTAATTAGTAATTACGGCCTTAATTAACATCATCACCACCACAACTGCCCCGACACACACAGTACAATATGTGGGGGCCAACTCCATAACCCCTATAGTCCATAACCCCTTATAACCCCCATAACCCCAAACCCCAATAACCCCATACCCCTATAACCCCATAAATAACCCCATAACCCCATAAATAACCCCATAACTCCATAACCCACAACCCCATCACCTAATAGCCCCTATAACCTAATACCCCATTACCTGCTGTCACCGCCGTCCCCGTGCTCTCGGTGCATACACAGAGCGATATGACGCCGGGGTGAGCGGGCAGAACCTCCTGGTGTGCGCGTTGTCCCGCGTGGCGCCGCACTGCGGACACACGTAGCGCCGCAGGATGGGGCACAGCACGCGGCCACGCGCGTCCTTCAGAGCGTGGCTGCTCCACAGCGCGCGGGACTCCCCGTTACGGCGGCAGAACGGGCAGAACGGGGACGGGAAACGGGGGCGGGCTGATAAGGGGGGGCGGGCCGACAGGGGGCGCTGTGGTGGTGCGATAGTGGGTCGTGATAGTGAGAAGGAGGGCCTTGGTGGTGATAGGGGGGGACATGGTGATAAGGGGGGATGGGGGGGGTCCTGCTGATAAGGGAGGTCCTGCTGATGCTGTGCTGAGCCGTGGTGACACCGACACACCTGGGGACACACACAGACATGGTGGAACATGGCAAATGGCGACCAGGGATGGGGACACCCCCCCCAATATGGTGACCCCAGTGGCAATGACCCCAGTTGACCCCCATTATGTTGACCCCCCCATTATGGCGACCCCCCCCCCCATGACAGTGACCCCAGTAATGGTGACCCCAGGTGACCCCCCCCAATACGGTGACACCCCCATGATGGCGACCCCAGTGACACTGACCCCAGGTGACCCCCCGGTCACATTGCCCCCCCCTGCTGTTGCCCCCCCCCCCATTCCCATACCTGCCGTCCCGGTTTGGTCCGCTCGGTTCTGTCCCGTCCCGGCTCGGTCCGTTCCGTTCTGTCCTGTCCCAGTTTGGTCCGTTCCGTTCAGTCCGGTCCTATGGTTCCGTTCCCGCAGCAGAGCCCTCAGCAGGGCCGGCAGCCCCATGGAGTCGCACCACGGCTCCCATATAGGGCCGTGATCCCTTATAGGGCCCTGATCCCATATAGGGCTGTGCTCCCTTATAGGGCCGTGCTCCCCT